>NC_040877.1:53539839-53596591 GCF_003676215.2 Rhopalosiphum maidis | reverse complement strand
TCTTATTATAGTTATTATATTTAATGGGAATTGTATTATAGTTTTTTACCATATTGATGTACACTTGTTCGAAATAGTTCAACACATTTCCAAATTGTGGTTGTTCTTACTTTTGATTTAGGTGTTTCGGTAAACAGTATAAACAAAATGAAATCCTATACATTTTTGAACAAATAATACATTTAGTTTTCTATAATTACTAAGAGGTATTATTGTATACAGTCAGTAACTAGTAGCTACCATCCAACGTACATCATCAAGTTCAAATAACATTGTATTGTGCTCCTATATAAGGATCAGGCTATAGTTGACAGAGTGTAAGCAATTCTATATCCTATGCTAGTATAGAATTATGTCGTTTTCAACCTAATTTTACGATTTGTACGTCACTCCTTCCACTAAAAAAATAAAATGATATGTAACCTGCAAATTATATTATTATCAAGATTGCAAATTGTAAGTTCGTAATAATCGGTACATACATATTATAATGGATTTATCGAGTGTTTAATTAGAACACTATATAATGATATAGTATAAAATATTTTAAAAATGCATTCCTGTAGGGTCTATGAAAAACTAACTTGTGATATAATATACACTTATACTTTTTATGCTAATTTTTTTTATTTTGGGAGTAATAAATTGTAATTGTTATTAAAATATTATAAGTATATTATTATACTGTATAATATTATAGCGCCACAGCGCATTGACATATTGTGGGACACCAATGAGATTTTGTTCAAATCATACAGTTACTGGTCATATTTATATATATATATATATTTATATATATTACTGCTTGGCTGAAAATTGCCACGAGCATGTTTAATTATACGTGCGGGATTGACCATAAAGTACGGGCACAGAGAACAGCTGATGTATATAGTTTTCGACGACGGCGAAATTCACGTGTAAATTACTGCGGACAGAACTCTGTAGTCTGCAGACAGCCATCGCACAAGTTCTAATTCTGTGTAACCATCGTCCTGTTGGCTGTCGGTAATACTGTCTGTATCCTGTCGCCGTCGATCTCGCGCACCTGCACCAGTTACACCGTACACGGAAACAGCAGCTGAGTCGACGCTGAATTTTTATTCCAAGCAACTCAACCAGTACCGCCTTTTCCATCAATACGTCGTCGCTAACGTAGTCATCACTATTGGGTCCGAGTCGTTGTCCATGTGTTCATCAAAAGCCTCTGTATGGTCCGTCACGACGCAATAGCGATAGCCACTGTGTAGCGACAAGGTAATCCAAACGGCTTCATGTGTACATCGCTATCGTTCTTCTAATGTACTTATGTGTGACCAAAAAAAAAAAAAAAATCTTAACGATTATTACGGCTGCATAATTAACAGGTGCGTCTTTATATTCCAAACGTCAATAACGATAGTGACCAGCGTGTCATACTTTATAGTAATCGTTTGTTTGATTCATGGATGCCTCCCCGTCTACCATTCCCCCGTCTAATACCTCTCCCCTCTAATATTATATTTATATAATCTTGTTGTATTTATACAATCTTGTTAAATGGTTATTTATAATAAGTATAGTATAAAATTTACCATAAAACATTTTAATGTGGTTGTTCTAAATTATTAGTAATTCAAATTAAGTACCTATTCATTTATATTACGTTCATCATATGTAGACATATTATCTTCTATACGTTTAGCAACATCCCGATATATTTTTTTTTTGCAGAAGGTTTTTGTCCAGTGATGAATTGATTAATTTTTATCTCGGTTAAATGTTGTTCTTTTTTAACAATCTCAATAAGTCACCATATAGTAGAATGAGACGCAGCTAACAAAAGCGAAAATATTCTTTGCCAACCTTCAACACTATTTTTTTTTTTGCTAAACCACCCGTTTGTGAAGTATCATATTGATTCCATAATTTTAAATCAAATATTGGGGTCGACGTTTGTTTCTTCTAGTTATACCAACTGGAAGTTATTCAATGTTTTTTCAAAAAAATCAATTAAATGAAGTGATAACTCTTCATTGTCTACATAAAACTGTTGAGACATTAATTCTGCGAATTTCTTAACAACAGATGGCGCAGGAACAAAATCTAAAGCTATTATTTGATTTATTTTCAAAGCGAAATCTGCATCATTCGTATATTTTTGACGTATTTCTGGGAAATTTTGTATTTTTCGCCATAAACATTGAAAAAAATGAAAAAAACAGCCTCACATTTATGTACCAGTAAATAAAAATAATTATATTAAAAAGGAAAGATATTGGTCGAGAAAATGACTTACGGTGAAGTGATTACGAGGAAATATCTGAGGGGGAAATGACAGACGGGCAAGTGACCTGGTACCGTTAGTTTATCATATTAATTTCATTTTTGTTGTATATTTGCAGATTTCTCTATCGGTGGTAACAGATCTATTGTGTACGCGAATTGTTAAAGTGCATTACGAGGTCATAAAACTATTTCGGGTCTGTGTTTTGAAGAATAAAAACCGTTCTTAATTTAAAATTTGTAGTTAAAAAAAGTCATGGGAAACATTTATAATTTATAAATAAAAACAGTAATCGATAAAAAATAAATGTTATTTATGAAAATAAAAACTAAAAATGTTTAAAAATATTATTGAATGAAATAAAAAAATTAAAAAGTGGTAAAAGCCAGCAAAATATTAATTTATTTATATTTATTATAAATTATTATATAAAACATGAATAAATACAATTTAAGTTTAAAATTATGTGTATAGCCAACAAAAAATGAAAATAAATAATACTAATTATTAAATCACTCTAAGTATTAAATAGCCAGAGGTGTAGTAACGGTACTGCGAAAGTAGCCTACCAAATTAGAATTTTTATTCTATTATCAAAACGACAATTTTGTCATTATACATGCATTTTTAAATATTTTTGTATTCATATATTCAGGGGTACTAGAGACTTTTCTTCCACTATTGCCAACATGTTTTTTAAGTCTAACACATTATAACATTCTTAAAAACACATAAAATTAGTTTTTTTTCAAACCGCTAACAGGTGTTCATGGTAATAAATGATTAATAAATAATTTATATTGTTTAGTAAGTATCTATAGCTAATAACACCTATATTTAAATCTACAATGACCAAATAAATATATATATAATAGTAATACATTATAACGTGTATCACATTACTCGTCTTATACAGCGCACTGTACAATTTGATGATTACATTTATGCGTAGAGCAACAAATTAATGATAATATAATACCTATTATAATGTCTAATAGAAATTTTATTGTACCTTCAAAAAGACATATTTTTCATTTTAGATGAAAAAAAAAAAACATTTCAAAAAATGTGTATGAATTCGTTTTTTCTACATACTACGTGTGAACTTACAACTGAATGATAAATCTAGGAATACGGATGTCAGCATATCTGGACCCTCGAAAATGTTCAACACATACACTTTAATGACCTGGTGCCATATAGTATAGAATATCAGAACCACGGTTTCACCACCATGTTGTCAAAGTCTTTAGATGGCTGAATAAAGTGCGTAGTTAACTTAAAACGATATAATAAGCTTACTTATTGCAGTAGCGTCGTTTATACCTATGCTTATTTTAAATCCAATATTGTTGTAATAAATGTAAACCCACTTCATAAATTAATAGAAATTTGCACTTAAAATGGTCTACTTTAAACGCCATGCGTAGTAAAAAAAAAAATTGAATACAACACTGATTTATTGCAGTATTTTCTCAATGTCGCAGATGAACTGTTCAACGAAAACAGACCGGGTCGATGCACAGATGACAGTATTATATATGTGATGGCAATACGAACAATGCATATTACATACCAAGATGAATAATGAATTGCTGAGCGACTACATATTTTACGCACAAAAACGATATTTAAGTGTAACAATACACTCAACACTGAATCAACACTAACTAATTTGTAGTTACGTACATTATTATCATTTATTTTATCACTACCTAAAAGATATAACATTATTTCTTAAAACACTATCAAAAAAAAATATCTATTCAGCTAAATATAATAATGTTCTCAATTAAAGGTATGCCAAGTGTCAAGTTAAAGTACAGATAGTATGTTAAAACACTTCATTAGACGTTGTAATATAGGAGGAAGATCCAACGGTCCCTTGAACAGGTTTCCACGTATTTAGAGTCATCGCCAGTACGCTTCCATCTTAAAAATACGTAATTTTAGTTATTTTGGTGAAAATCGTCAATAAATGAACAAAGTGCGTGGGGGGCCGAAGAATAAAAAAAAAATATCGATTATTTAGTGTTTTTTTGCATGCAATCCGTTTCAGCAACCCGTTTGACGATGAGTGTAAAGTTTCAGTGTCAAAAATTAAATCTTTCACCAGGAAAACTTGCAAACGAGTTTTTTTCAAAAAACTGGTTCTTACCGAACTTTGGTGGTTTAAATTTGGATTTTCGGAATTTTTCTGATATGGGAGAAAGGTCCGACAGTCCCTTGAACAGGTTTCCACGTATTTAGAGTCATCGCCAGTACGCTTCCGTCTTAAAAATACGTATATTTAGATTTTTAGATGAAAAACGTCAAAGAATACGCAAGGGCAGTGGACGGCCGTAGTATAAAAAATAAAAATTAAAACTATTTTCAGTTTTTTCTCATGCGATCCATTTCAGCAACCTGTTTGACGATGTGTGAAATGTTTCAGAAACGAAAAATAAATCCTTCACCACGAAAAATTGCAAACGAGTTTTTTCAAAAAACTGGTTCTCACCGTACTTAAGTGGTTTAAATTATAATATTTGCATTTTTCTGATATGGGAGAAAGGTACGACGGTCCCTTGAACAGGTTTCCACGTATTTAGAGTCATCGCCAGTACGCTTCCGTCTTAAAAATACGTAATTTTAGTTATTTTGATGAAAAACGTCAAAAAATACGCAAGGGCAGTGGGCGGCCGTAGTATAAAAAATAAAAATCAAGACTATTTTCAGTTTTTTCTCATGCGATCCATTTCAGCAACCTGTTTGACGATGTGTGAAATGTTTCAGAGTCGAAAAATAAATCCTTCACTACGAAAACTTGCAAAACATTATTTTTCAAAAAAAGTGGTTTTACCGTACTTAGGTGGTTTAAATTTGGATTTTCAGAAATTTTCTGATATGGGAGGATAGTCCAATGATCCCTTGTACAGGTATCCACGTATTTAGAGTCATCGCCAGTACGCTCGAATCTTAAAAATATGTATATTTAGATTTTCAGGTGAAAAACGTCAATAAATAAACAGGGGCCGTGGGCGGCCGTAGTATAAAAAGAATTATCCACTATTTGGTGTTTTTTTGCACGTAAACTGTTTTACGGACCTGTCCGACGATGCGTGTAAATTTTCAGAATCGAAAATTAAATCCTTCACCACGATAACTTGCAAACTTATTTTAAAATATAATACCCATCCTACGGTTAATAATATTTGAATTCAACACTTGTCTAATTCTAGTATTATACTTAATATTATTATATAATAAAAGATATACAATATACTATATAAATCAATGATAAATATAACTGTCTATGTCCTATGATATAATAATTTTTTATTGTAAATATTTAGTTTAGATAGACAGCTATTGGAGCTGAACTATTAAAATTACAACATTATATAGATTAATTTTCTAATTTTTAGTTTGTAATAGTACAACTAAAATTAATTAATATTACTCAAAAAATGATGTATTAGTATTTTATAGATCACAGACTGCTTAGTTAATCCATGTTTTTTTTTTTTTAGACATTCTATACTCCTAAGTATAGCTGTTAGCTGTATTGACCAAGACTCATAGCCTGATTGGACAAATTCGGTTTACCATGTTTCCGAGTTTTAATATCAACAGCATGGCAAAAAAAGGCAGGCCAATTTAAGCTCAAACTATTATCAATTTTTCAGGCCAATCAATTTATAAATTGGGTCTAATTATTCTACAATATTGGATTTTTAAAAAGCAAATATATACCCAGCACGGTACAAATGAAGACACTGCAATAGGTAAGGTTATTATTTCGGTATAAGTCAACTGCACACTTTATTCGGCCACGCAAAGACCTTAGTGGCATGGTGTTAAGCTTTAAAAGCACCGCGGTTAAAGACGCCGCCCGACTACAATACCCCAAATATTACAGTGATAGCCACTATCACTTTACAACGGCTGCGAAAATTGTTCACAGGTCAGCTTTGTGTTGGTCAACTGCAATACCAATTAAATTACAGTCCGGTGAGGGCACAGACACAGTCAGGATACATATAATAATATAATATTTATATATATTATATGCATATCGTTCAGTACCGTCGTGCCACCACAATTAGACATCGTCACATCAGCACTCAAACATCTGCTGACCATCGGTGGTGTGTTTCCGTAACCTCATATTATTTGATATTTGATATTTGATTTATTTCTATTTTTTTTTTATTTTTACAATATATCTTGGTGAGACGTCTCCTGCACCAATACATTGTATTTTAGTACGATCGCAAAATACCTTTTGCGATTTGGATCGGCTTATTATTTTTACGCGTCTCCCATTGCGTTCGGCCGTTCGTCAGCCTCAGCTGGAGTTGCAACGCGAAAACGTTGTACATCAATGGGCCGTTATTATATTGAGGTGCGTCCGAGTGGGCCACCACGTCGCCGCCACCTATTCGGTGCTAAACGCTCCAGTACGTCTTTAATATTTTTATCATTGTTGTCCGGCCTTTTCGCCGGTGTTTCGATCGCCTCAAGCAACTTCACTACCACTTGTCGTTACGTTTGTACGCACAATGCATCGTTTCGTCACCATCAAGCAGTCGGTCGCATTGCTCCGTAACGAATATTTTTTGAGCTGTCGTAAATCAGTAACGTTTGCATTATTGCTGTGATGGTGTCATCGAGGCACAATCGCTGTCTACTTCGGTACGGCTGACCACCGTGTCGCTGTCACCACCGGGCCGCGCGATTCTAAAAGGCGGGTGTTCGGCTGTCCGCAATGCAGAAGGGGTCTAACGCGACTCTATCGGAGCGTGCGACACTCGTGAACTCGTCACACGACGGGGTGCCGAAGAACGTACGCTGGTGATTTGTCGTCAAACTCCGTAGTGCATCCTCTTTTTCATACTCACGATCCTGAATCACCACATGCGAAGGTTTCAACGGAGTAACATAATTTTACGTAGGTCGTCGGTTCGTCAACAGTGAAATTGTATCTTTGTGTAATTCCATGCTGTTTAAGTTAACGCTGCGAAAAACTTAATAAATTATAACGATAATTAAATTCTTATTATAATAATTATAATAATTAGAATATTAATAGTTAAAAAAAATATGTCGTATTCCTATGTTCATTATAACCTGTATTTAAATATAATAGTAAAAAACTATATTAAACTTATTAAATATTATGTTGTTTATGTTTTAAATTAATATTAACATACTATGTACTAACATATGTATACTTTTATTTGCAAAAAAAAAAGGTGAATGAATAATACCATTGATTTCTTTTTGATTTTAAAATTTTGGCGGAACATTATTTATAGCTGTGTAGTGCTTATATACAAATCAATTGGATGCCGTTACCAGCCAATAACCCACTAACAATTTGATTGTGATTGCTGCTGAACAATGTCTTCTACTGTGGTTCTGATAAACTATACGATATGGCACCAGGTCGTTAAAATCTATGTGTCCTGCGTCGTTGAACGTTTTCGTGTGTCCGGATATGTTGACATCCGTATTCCTAGATTTATAATTCAGTTGTAGGTTCTCACAAAGTATGTAGAAAAAAACAAATTCATACACATTTTTTGAAATGTTTAATAATGAAAAATATGTCTTTTTGATGATACTATAAAATTTATGTTAGAAATTATTATAGGTATTATATTATCATTAATATGTTGCTCTACGCATAAATGTAATCAAATTGTCTGTACAATGCGCCGTACAAGACGAGTAATGTAATACACGTCATAAAGTATAACTATTATATATATTATATTTATATATATATTTATTTGGTCATTTTAGCTTTAAATATAAGTTTTATTAGCTAATGATACTTACTAAACAATATAAATTATGTACTATTCATTCATTACCATGGACACCTGCTAGCGGTTTGAAAAAAAACTAATTTTATGTATTTGTAAGAGCGTAAAAATGTGTTAGATTTGAGAAACATGTGTGCAATAGCGGAAAAAAATTCTTTAATGCCCCTGGGGATGAATCTTGACATAAGCCTTTATAGGTGACAGGTATTTTTGATGGAGGTATACCTACTTGTGTATTTTCCTCTCGAACAATTCGCAAATTTTCGGACGATTAAGTTTTTTTGCAATAATTTCAATAATTAGGTACTTGTGAATAGGACATCACTGATTAACCAATAATAATTGTTATTGATTTATATGTTATGTATTTTTTTTCAATTGAAACTCGAATACCTTAGTACAGTTCTAGAATGGACTACCAAAAAATATTGTTCATAATCGAATAATGTTAGGAATTAAACGCCCGTTTATTGGTTCATGGTTATTTATTTTTGTTGAATTCCCATATTCGTAAATCAAGCAGATTATGAAGTAGCAGAGATTAAGTGTGGAAATATTTCAATTATATTTCTACAAGAGAAAAAAAAAGAGAAGTAGTTAGTATATCATTGGAGTAAATTATAAGAGAAAGATAGTTTTACATAGCTAAAATATTATATGTACGTATACTTATACAAAAAAACACGTTGAGATGACAGTCGGTGCAATGCCAGAATACTCCGACTATTTCCCCATTGACTGCGCCGGAGGTATCAATCAGTACAATGCAGGAATACTCTAACTATGCACTATTAACTGATATTAATACCGTTCGATAAGTTTTTAGGGATGTCATTCACCTTCAATGCGCAAGTCTGCCCGGGTGGGTCTTGCTGTAGCAAGATCAGGTGAAAGACTGTTGACCTGTGGTGGGTCGTACGGCCTTTTATACTCGTGACGGAACAGCAAAGTACAATCGGGGATAAAGATACAAAAATTTAATAATATAATAATAGGTATGCAAATAATAAACTAATTAAAAAATATATAATAACAATAGTATGTCATGCGATTCAAATTATAATAGTAATAAAAATGACAATATATAAATAATGATTATCAATAACAAGGTATTATATAATATTTAATAA
Source organism: Rhopalosiphum maidis (assembly GCF_003676215.2). Taxonomy (NCBI): domain Eukaryota; kingdom Metazoa; phylum Arthropoda; class Insecta; order Hemiptera; family Aphididae; genus Rhopalosiphum; species Rhopalosiphum maidis. The sequence continues at coordinate 53,587,385 of NC_040877.1, read as the reverse complement.
GAATAATAACAATATGATTATAATAAGTATATTAAATATGGTTTAAACATATAGGTATAGTTTAAAATGTTTAAATATAAAGAAATTTAGATATTTTTTTTTAAATATTGAAAACAAATAAAAAGTTATAAATATTTATTAATTGAAAAAAACAAGAGTTACTTAAAACAAATACTACACATCTATTCATATTTATAAAATACTTATACATTAAAATATAGCACGGTGTTTACATTAACTTAATAAAATAATTATTTCCGATAACATAGTCATCTCGCTATTGTTTATTTGTGGAATATAATAATATATTATGATAGTTATAATTTTAATATTATCATAATAACATTATAATATTTAATTAAATTATTTTTAAGTGGAAAATTGACTCTAGTGCCTAATTAGGTTGTGTTCTCTAATTTCTATTCTCTATTCTTAATACTATAATAATTACTTGTAGATGAATAATTTATATTACAACATACAATAACATTCAAACAGCGTCGTGGATGTACGACGATTGCAGAAACTTAAGTAAACATAAAAACGTATTGAACTACAATATTTAATTAATTGAATAATTCAATTAATCCATACGTTTCAACATTATAATTCATACGTTTATATGACTACAAGAGAAAGATATACAATTTAGCACATATTTTTGTAATAAGTGAAGAAAATTTAATTATGTATTAATTTTCACCTAGTTATCATTGTATAATGAATGACTTATTTCAGAATTAAGGGTATATTATAAATAGTTTTTCAATACAACATATTTTTTAAGAGTAGATTATTTTTGCTTTTAAATACAATGCTAAGTTCAAATATTTATTAAGTGTTATAACTTATAAGTATAAGGAACAAAAATATATCTTTTGTTTCATTTAAAAATGAATTCATCGAAATATTTGTTTAATAATAAACATAAGATTTTACAAAATATATTTTAAACTTTTTATGAAGAGCATTGACAAAAAACTACAACATATAACATTATTTAGTTAGTGTATTATTTTATAATATTAGTATTATTAATGATATTAATAATTAAGCATTTATCATAAATTATAATATAAATATGAATAAATACATTACGTTTTATATTATGTCTATAGCCAATATACGATAATTAGAAATAATATTAATTACTAAACACCAAAGTACTATAAAATATTAAATAGGTATATAGCCAGTGGAGTGACAAGGGTATAGCCAAGTGTGCTTCACTCTGCTCCGAATTTAAATTTTTGCATAAATTTATATCAAGGGATATGGACACTGTAGGTCATAATATCGACGTATATTTTAGCGGATGGTAAGAAAAGAAAAAATACCGTAAACGGCATATACGCGCATTCAATTTGTGCTTTTTCACACCTATGTATCATTTATTACATATATATGACCAATGCGGGCTAATACCAAACTCGGTTTAGAAAAGTTTTCCATGACGTCACTAATTTTAACCACGATGTGACCTATACAATTCAGTTATACCTTATACCTAACATGAAGTGATTCAGAAGAAACTTGACAAGCTTTAATATTATTAAAATTAATACAAATTAACACTGTACAGAAATAAAGCCACAGAATAAATTAATTGTCAGTTATTCTATTATTTAAGTATATGAGACTTTAATTACTAATATTACAGGCTTGTGATTTTAATATAATATGTTTATTATTAAAAATATTAACACTTATTATTTTAAATTGATTTCTTACACACAAACATTGCCATTTATTAAAATACATAAAAAAATAATTGGTCGACTAAACATAGTCAAATAAAAACACGTTATCACGGTGACCCTGATTTTAATATTATATTTTGTCGTAGATATATAATACATGCATCATCAAAACAGTAACTTTAAATACAGACTCGTTGTCATATTCAAATTATCTTTATATATATATACTGTAGAATCCACTTATTTGGTACACCACATAAAAGGGACAATAATAATAAGGAAAGATTGGCATAGTCCGGACATGTATCGGTTTGTTAGTTATTCGGTTAATATGCCCAATGTGTCACAATTAAGCGGATTCTACTGTATATATATATATATATATATATATAATAAATATAATAATAAATTACAATATTATAATATATAATATATTATATATATAATTTATATATAATATATTATATTATTATATATATATATATTATAATGCAATATTATAACCAGTACACGCAACACTAACGAAAATAATAATAATTTATGTACACTTGCAGATCCTTAATCACCGAAAGCAACCAATTTTATAACATATCGTGGCAGTGAGGCTAGTGGCAATGGTGAAATGGACAGCAGACAGTTTTACTGGCGAGTCAGACAGAGGACAGCAGTAAACGATTAATAGTAGAGGCGTGTTCGAGTGATTTGGTTGGAATATAACTTTCAGCTGTACCGATCAAGAATATCCGGTTACGATGTTGATGCGTGGACATCGACGGCGACCGGATGCAGACATTATATTATAGACATATATTAAAGACATATCTTTAACCGTTGACATAACTGACGAGTCGATAATTATTATCCATTACCAGAACCTGTGGGATGATGTACTTGCTGCCTCGTATTTTCTATCATCGGATATCGATGTCCGAGTTATGGCGCCGGTGATCGCCGAATCCGTAGCTCTTTAATCGCATATTAATCACCACTTTCATCGCGGACAATAACATCACACACCGCATCTGTTTGCCGTCCGTTACTATCGTTACGCACCGTAAAAAAAAAAAAAACATTCGCAATATTCTTCCACCTCCGACCGGCCAAAACTCAAAGTAATATTATATTTCAAGGTGACTAGTGCCGTATACTAAATATTCTTTTTAACCTTGTCCCGTCCGCGTACACTGTGTTAAGCCATAGATTTTTTAGTTTCAGTTATATCTAATTTTCGTTAGTCATAATTTGTTGTATATGTATTTAATAAGATTTAATTAGATAAATCACTCGGAGAGTACCGTAAGTAAAGAATGGAAAAACAAACGACTCAATGTAATAGCGAGTTAAGCAATGTCTCGACTCCGGATACTACCAAAATACATAAGTCATCAGGATATATTTTATAAACTTAGTGTTGTATAATATCGAAAGAACGATCGCATAATAAAAAATTATTATTAGAATTAATATCCAGAATAAAGTATAAACATGGTACGACATTCTACACAAATTTTCTAAAACTTAGAGATGACAGCGAATACAATTTATATGATTTTTAAATCGTTAATATACTAGTCATAAGTACCTAGCCTAGTTACTTAGATTTAATTAAATCATAATATCAATACAATCATCAAAAGTATTTATCTTAAAATGTTTGTCTTATCACTATACTTATTGTTGAAAAAACACAAAAAAAACTTAATATGTAATTCGATATTAAAATAAATATGGTTTCTGATTTCAGCATTTAAAGTAGAAGCACACCGACGGCGTTGTCGAACAAGAACTGTTGCCCGGATTCAATGCGGTGCACGATCAAAGGTTAGGTTCGAAACGTATGCGCGAGGTTCGATGATCATCAACGGCCATCACTAGCAGGACGTACAACCCGACGATGACGATGTGCGATTTACCGATCTGCCGGCATTCGTGTCAGTCACGCAACACAGCGTAGTGGTGTGCGAGCCCTACCCGTCTGTCGCCGAGTAACGGACAATTTTCGTAGCGATCGGTAATTCACTGAAGTACACCGTGTGCAGGAGAGCGTCGCCTCGACCCGTCGGACCGTCCCCACCGACGAATTATTGCCGGTGTATCGCGATGGCTGGTGACATGTCTGTGCGTCTCGACCCGTTGTTGTCTCCGAATGAAAAATCAATACGACCTGTCGAAAACGATCACTAACCTGCCGGTGGCATCCGCAAAAATGCAGGATCGCAAGAATTGCATAAGAACACTGTTGTTGGTTGACAGTTGTTCGACCGTTTATTAAGTTATAACATATTATAATATTGTCAATTGAATCAACAATCTGTTTTTTTTTTTTTAATATTATGTCTTATAATCATATAATATATATGTCACATTGTCATAACATTAATAGACCGTGTACTTGAGGGTAATCGAAATACTTGGTATTGTGCTGTTACTTATCTGTGTGATTAACGATAATTATGATATATTAACTCAAAAAGTTGAAGAGGTCCCTGATTAGTGAGTTCTAGTGTATGCTTGGTATGTAGGTAAGTGTATGTATGTAAATACTATAATTTAGGTACCTACTAATGTGATTTAAACTGTTTCAATAAACGTATAGTTCAATCAAAATAAGTGAAATATTATAATTAAAAAAAAAAAAAACAAATAATAATACAGTACAAATCGAAGTCGTCCTTTAAAAATATTATACCTAAACTGGCCGATAAGGATGATAAACGTAGGTACATGCTGGCTAACCTAACCTAACCTAATGCATCCTTCTTATTAATACGTAAATTTAGATTTTAAAGTGAAAAACGTCAATAAATGAACAGGGGCCGTGGGCGGCCGTAGTATAAAAAAAAGAAATATCGATTATTTTGTGATTTTTTGCGTGCAATCCGTTTCGGCAACCCTTCTGACAATGCGTGTAGAGTTTCGGAATCGAAAAATAAATCCTTCACTGCGAAAAATTGCGTACGAGTATTTTTCAAAAAAGTAGTTTTTACCGTACTTAGGTGGTTTTTTTATATAGACGGATAGTCCCACTGTCCTTTGTATGGCCGTAGTATAAACAAAAAATCTAGATTACTTACCACTCTTCGAAGTTTGCGGTGATGATTCATGTACTAGGCAAATCTTTCATGGATACTGTTCGTCAAAAACCCGTTGAATAATAGGATAATGTCAGTGGCCGAGCTCTCTGCCGGTACGATCAATTGAACTGAATCTTTGACTGGATACCGCCGAACGTCCTCAAAATTCTTTACTATTAATTTGTTAGATCGACTTGTCGCTGGCAGTGAATTTCATTATCGTACAAATCTACAATATTGTATACAAAATTAAACGTTTTCTGTGTTTTAAATTAATAAAATAAGTGTTCTGTTATATGCTATCATTAGTATATACGTTTATGTATGGATAAATATAATTTGTTTAATATTACTGATGACCGTATTAACATTATTATTGTAAGATAAAAATTAAGCTTATTTCTGAGAAATAAGTTTTAATAAAAACATTTATATAGTTTACGTAAACAATATAAAAAAATTAGTAGTTTCCTAGATGTTTATTGGAATGGCGTTTTATCGAATTATATTTTCATATAGGTATATAAGATAAAATGCTTTCCTTCACACATGGGGCTGAAATAATATGTTTAAATTCTGAAATATAATATAATTTTAGTTCATATTATGTCGTCACTGTTGGATCGATTTAAGCGGAATTTTCGTGAACTATAGCTAATTCATATTTGTCTGCAAAACCATTTTTACTTATTTTCATAATTTTATTATTATACGAATCGGGTATATAAGCGTAGACGTCTACAAACATGATGTTTAGTGAAATACTTCACTCACGATAAACATTATTAGTATTAATATTTAATACTTATATAATCGAATACAAGACATTAATAGTATACAAACTCTGCCCACTGGTGTTCCAGTGAATTTTTCGAAATTAAAATACTTTGCTAAATAAACCAACAACAACGTAAAAACATTGGCGTTGTCATGATGTTACATTTACGTTGCCAATCAATCGATCGAAAATAGCTCACAAATGATATAATAATATTATATTATACTAGCACACCCGTCTCGGTTCCGCCCCATGAAACTTATATAACTTCTATAACTTAATAATTAAATAACTAATTCCATACTTACATTTTAGTATAAGCGAAACATATGTATCAGAGAACTTTTCCCATCGAGTGGTTTTTGCTTACTAAACCTAAGATAATAAAATTGTTGAAATCGTAACATGGTATAGAAAGTATTTTAAGTCTCCCAACAATTATTCAGATCTACTGGCTGATAAAACACACACAAAAGAAAAAGGTCAGGTTACAGGTAGCTGGAAACCCGCAGACCGTCATAATAATACATTTAGGTATACAATTTATACATTATTTTTAGTTAATAATAACTAATTATTTATTTACTTTATTGGACTAAATTTATGCCTAAAACCTTCTCTGTGATGTCCTCTTTAAAAAATTTAAAAAATACTGCACGACGATTGAATAGTTTCGGAGTTTCTCCCGAACATACAACAAAACGCTATAGATTTATATATTAAATATAGATATTTAATAGGTACGAATATTATTATCCAGAGTATTTATTAGACTTTAATTTGTATTTAAATTTTTACACCAATTATGACCATTATACAATTATGATATTTCACATGGACATGCAATTAGTATTCTGCGTCTTATACATACTAAATAGTACTAACAGTAGGGTTTTTCGTTATTATAAATTGTTAATTATTAAAAATTACTATAAAATGGCATGAGTCAGCCAGAAGAAGTTATTAAAACACCGGATATCGAGACCGTGTAGTTTTTCGACACAGATAATGTTCAACTGCCACTCGTTCAAGACGCCGTAGAAAGCGATGACGTACTATTTATTATATAATACTATAGTACTATATAGTACTATTTACTAACAGTAGAGTTTTTCGTTATTCGATTGTTGTAATCTGTAATTCATTGTTAACAATTTAGAAATAATTGAAAATTTCTATTAATCAAAGATTGTTATCAAGAGTACAGTATTCGGTTGTTGAAACAGTTTTATAACACTAATCGATTAATTGAAATAAGTAAACAGTCATGCTACTCGTAAATTATAGGTATGTGTATAATGAATTTTTGTTAATTGAGATATACATGGGTAATCTATTTTAAAGATAAACACATATTTTATCAACAAAAATTATGTTTTTATTATTTTATTAACATCTTCTTATAAGTTTTTACTGTTTTGAATAAAAACATTATTATTATCATTTTTATTTCATACTCCAAACTTCTGGAGCAGAATACTTTCTAAAAAAAAAATTGAAAAAAAATAATAGTTATATTCCTGTTCTTATACTCAATATTTTTTTCCAAAATATATAATCACCTAAAATTCTATTTACAAGCACTGAAAAAAATCAAAATATACGTACTAATATACGAATAACCTTGTATGTATATAACTAAATAGTAGATAAATACATTATTATATATATATTTAATAAATTAATTACTACTTTCCGCTTAGTATTGAATTAATATATTATACTTACCATTATGACTATAAGTTAAGCTTATAGTTTATACGCGGTTATTCTTATCAAGTTATCTTATTTTTAAACCGTTTTTAAAAATTTGTTGGATAAACCTACCTCAAACGGTATCAAATATTACGCCTTGCACAAAGACTGTGGTCAACGTACGAATTATCCCGTCAGGTAAAATAAATATCTATAAACCGAAATAATTTTTTTAAACAATTGTTATATACTATATTTATATGTGCTATTTAAATCAGTTGTTGTGTTCCTACGATTCGATATTATCACGATCATATAAGAAGACAATATTTACAATGCGAACTTAACAAAACCGTAATATTTACATAAATTAGTTTTAAAAAAGAGAAAACCACAATTCTAGTTAACTTATAATAATTCATAACATCATATAGTTACGTATATTTTCTTTATTATAATTGCAATAATGTAGTTCGTATAAAACTATAAACGTATATGAAATAAATAGTTAATACCTATAAATAAAATTCTTGATAAACGTGTTTTGACTTGTGAGTACGTTACTTATAATTTTATTATAACAATCTCAATTATAAATGTTGAGAATGATGTCAAGAATATAGTGAAGAGTCGAAACTCAAGAGATCTGTATGTTGTTACGTGTATTATATGTGTGTAATGTGTAATAAATTTATGATATCGAGAATAATGAATTCTTTCTGCACATGAAATAATTTTTAATGTTCAACAATACGTTTTACAATTACACAATATATATATATATATATATATATATATATATATATATATTTGTAATATATTACACAATATTGGCTTATTTCAATATAATAACGCATAATTTTTGTTTAAGAATAATTAATAATACTTTGTTAAAGCTAATTAAATTGACTTAGGTGTAAATAATTAATAATATATAATGGTCGTTAATATAATTAAGTCGGATGGTTGGTCTGTTTGAGGTAATGGAATGACCGAGTAGTAGGTGTGATGTTTTCATTTTTTTTACCAATAAATAAGTTTCATAATTCATTTTGCACGTGATTTGTTTATTCCACTGTTATACAGGTGTCAATAATAAAAAGAGATAAAAAAAAAATGTGAATAATTATATTATAATTGACGGTTGCATTATATTATACCTATGCATTTTTAAATAAAAGGATAAAAAAGTAAATGATCACAAAATAATCTACGTTACATTGGCGTGCCAAGGAATTTTCGATGGGGATAATATATATATTTTAAGAAAATACCGGATTTAATAAAATAAAAATATAAGTCATATAAAAAAAACATTAAATTCTTAATTATAATTAAATTAACTCAAAAAAAAAATTGATGAGTGTATTACTTTTTTGAATTAAAATTAATAATTAAATATATTTTCAAATTATGTTCATTAAAATTAAATCTTTTGGTACCTAAAATACGTTTGTACAATCAAAAAGTATATTCTATTTTTACTACACTAGTTATTAGTACATATTAAAAAAACTCAATAATTTAGGCCTTATATCTAAATAAACATCTGCATAGAAAAATACAGCAATAACCATGTTTCCGAACTTTTAATAATAAGTTTAAAAAAAAAATTTTCCTTTTTAAAATTAAATACGTAGGCAAAGAATGAGAGAACATAAAGTATATAATTATAATAAATATAATTTATAAGCAATAACTTATTACTTATAATCAATAGCAATGACTTTATAACTAGTAACAACTCTAATGTCTAATAATTTGTTTTCCGAAAGTCAGAATTAAAATAGCCAATGTGGGGAGATAATCCCCATGATAACTAGATAACCTAACGTAATATACATATTAGGTTAAGAAATTCAAAATCGTCGGTGATTTTTCGTAATTAAAATATTGTGCTAAATAAACCAACAATAATGATATCAAAACATTCGCATTGTCATGATGTTATATTTTCGTTGCCAATCAATCGATCGGAAATCGCTCACAGATGATATAAAATAATGATATTAATAATAAAATATTATTGTACAGTCCTTGGAAATAACCGACGTACGAACACGAATAATATATTAAACTCACTGACTTTACATAACTACCTAAGTTTAAGTTTGTTAAGTTAATTTAGGTATTATTAATGTTATTTAAAATATTTACATGTTCTATCGAAAGCAATGAAATATTATAATTACAAAATAAAACACCTAAAAGTACAGTACAAAAATTATTATCGTCGTAATTATTATGGCCGATTAGATTGATAAACGTAGGTTTTTGCTGGCTAGCAATACAAACAACTCAATAACCGTCGTATTATTCAAAATTCTCGGCGACGAGGTTCATTTGCATTTCAATATTCCTAAACGTTTTACATCATTTGTTTCTCTCCATAAAGTCACATATTAATATTATACACAAAATGGCTCTTTACACAGTACTCTGTTTTATAAAATTCGACTTAATTAATGACGGCTTTGGCATCATCCCCGAAGACGATGTATCTATTCAATTGGTACGTGTTATATATATTATTCAAAAAATGATGCTACTACGCGTGGAGAACAACAAAGGTAGATTTGACACACACACGTCGTCCGAAGATATTATTGTAGAAGTCTTAGAAATTGGCACGAGTCAGCCAGAAAACGTCGTTATTAATACACCGGAGATTGACACAGTGGAGTTGGTCGTCAAAGAAATTGTTCAACTGCCACTGGTTCAAGACGTCGTAGTAAGTGATGACGTGGACCGCCCGGTGGTGATAGAGGAGTTGGGTAAGGAGGTGCGTGTTTTGGCGAGTACCCGTAGAAGGCGTTTCGCGTCTACGTGGGAACGGATCAAACGCTTCGCTGTACGCTTGTGTTGCTGCGTGTGTTAGAAGTGCACAATGCCCGATTTTCAAGGGCAAAGTTGGAGTAAATTAACATTGTCCGGGTATACAGTGCCCAATTCGATTTGAGTACTGTAGGTTAAGTATTGAATATATTAAAAATATGTAAAAAATCTTACAGTGTACTTTAATAATATTAAAAAAATCTAAAATAGACGCTATATAGAATATTTTCACGACAGTTTAATTAAAACTATTATGATTATTATATTCTACAAACATTATGTACACACGAAATTTCCGTTGTCTAGTTTAGGCACACGCTCCCCGTATTGAACAGGAACGACGAGTGGTGACGGCGATGGGCTCGAGAGTTCACTGTCGCATCGTCTACTAACGAGTGACGACTATGTCGATCGAGGACAGACGGCGGTGATCACGTGGATGGAAGACATATATAAAATGTGAGCTTCAACGGAAACTGTTGCAAATATTCACAAACAAACTCATTTCGAGCTCAACGAGTTCGAGCACTGCGACAACTGCATCCACGACTATTGCAAAGGTAACATCTTCACTGTTCTCATCGTAACGGCTGCGTCGCGATCCGTCGTCGTCCACGCTCAACGGGTAAAGATCTATCCGCTTCTCCGTAGTCGCCCAGCCGGCTTCAGAGCGGAAACCAATTACATTCACAACGGAAATACCAGACCATCCGGAATACAGCTGGCGATTGGAACTGCAGCGTTTACGATTGTGCTGTTCTACGCGCCGTTGTCCAGTTCGAACATATATTATTGACTCAATGACCTGTCTCATCGATGTATACCGATAGCCGCCTGGATCCTGTTCCTCCCGCGGCAGCGTATGTTTACATCCACCGTATACAACTGAATTATAGGTCACATCGTGGTTGAAATAAGTAACGGTTCGGACAGTGTTTCTACACCGAGTTTGGAACCAGGTGCTAATATGACATGTGTACGTGTCTTAACATTTTTAAATTTATTATTCGTACACATTATAATTAATTAAAAACAAAATACAAATAATTATAATAACATTATATTTAATGTATTTTAATTTTATCTATAAATATCGATAAAATAGATTTGTGTGAGGGGCAACCCGGTGTGATGAGCCGTGGTAGGTCGATGACGTAATAGTTTATGTCACCATGTTATATTGTCCGCTCACGGCCGATCGATTGTGGCTATAGTGGTTACTGCTCGTCTTGAATCAGTTTTGGCACTAGCTGTGCGGTGTAATTCATATAGTTTTTATAAGTCACTGGGTGGAAGGAGAATATGGAGTACAGAAAATATTATAAATAGTATACCGAAATAAGAATTGTATCGAGAATACAAACAATTCCGACAGTAAAAACAAAATATTAATAAGTAGTCGTGATACGATGTAATGATAATGAATAATGAAAAATATTCAAAACTTAATGATAATAAAAATTTACAATTTTATGATAATATATTTAAAAGGTTAGGTTAGTGATTATCTTATATCAATGTTATGGGTAAGGTCGATTTGTGTCATAATCTATAGTAATCGTTAGTTTATCATATTGACTTCATTTTTATTGTGTATTTGCAAACTTCTCGGTGGTAACAGATGTATTGTGTACGCGAAATTGTTGAAGTGCATCACGAGGCCATAAAACTATTTCGGGTCTGTGTTTTGAAAAATAGGAACCGTATTTTAAAGTTAAAAAGAGTCATGGAAAACCTTTAGAAGTTATAAATAAGAAGAATAATCGAAGATTATACTTACTACTAAGATTATATTTTAAGTACAATAAATATATTTTAAAAAATATTGGTGATTAATAAATATTTCATTGTTTTATTTTTATATATTTTATTAATGTTTAATGCGCATGTTACGATTTGTCGTATGGCGAACTTGTCATACGATAGATTTTACACAAGTTCAAACTTCATCTCATTGTACTACACATTGTTCAACAATACAATATCATACACGTTACGATAATCGTATCAAACTATCAAACAAAGTTGTACAATATGTCGTATGATTAATTATATCGTGTATGGGTCGCTTAAGACTCAATAGAATTTTATTCATAATTATTTTTTAACTTATAACATATATTCATGAATTATGATACAATACGAATAATATGATAATTATTATTAATTACATATTTACGGATATACTGTTTTTGTTATTAACTATGCACGACCTACCTAGTGTAGTCTACACGGTGGCTGTTTGAGTTGTTAAAACTCAAGCATCAAACTTCAAAATTACCTATTTACCCACTTTTACAGTTAATGATAATATAGATAGACATATTTTTTACTTGTTGATCGATCTTCTGTTATGAATTATGATTAAACCATTTAAAACTGTTAAACTTAAAAAAAATGTTAGTCGTTTCTATTATTTTTATAATATGTCGTCCTTGATTGAGTCTATAGCGACTGTAGACTCTACAGTAGTACAGCTAGTCTACACACATACTCAGTTCAGGTGTTTGGACCAATAACACATTCTTCGAGGCGGAAGTATATAATATAATATGATAACACATTATAAACATAATAAAATACATTTATACATATTAATTATTATAATTATATAATATATTTACCTATGTAAAGAAATAATGTATAGTGTATACCTATTAAACTATTAGCTATTACAATTACAGCAACCATTTACCTGATATTACCATAATATACTATTATACTAGGTATATCTAGCATTATAGCAATAAATTATTCAAATAAAATTATAAAAATAATAAAGTATCCACTGTTTATTTTGTAGTAATTTAAAAATTAGTACGGTAGGTACTTGAAACTTTACAAGTACCTACTCGTATATTATTATGCATACAATGACATTTTAAAATGCAATATTTTGTCAAAAATTAATCCAACCTACTATATAATATATGTATTTATATTATTACATAGGTACTATGTATGTTACATACATATATAATAATGTCTAAAATAGTAAATTAAATTACTTTAATTATAACTACACCTATTACATAATAATAATAGGTTGATAAACCATAGACTCCGTCTTTAGTTAGATTTTTTTTTACTGTACTCGTAGACGATGATTGGTTTTATATCATATAATTTAATTCAAATTTAAAAAATCCATTACAGTGACAATTAAGGGCGGAAACATAGGTCCTAAACGGGGAGAGGGGCAATTTATGGGGTAATTATAAGGGCATACATTTAACAAAAAAAAAAAAACAAATAATATATAATTTGATACCAATTGCCCACATTGATCCCCATTGTATCTCCTTAGTGACACCTCTAGATGTATATCTAATACAGTATAGTATAAACTGTAGTCACACTGCAGAGTGGTGACCCATATCACTTGCCAACCTTTTTAATACTTAATATTTATTATTTAAATATATTTTTACTTGAAGTTAAACATTTTTGAATTAGTGAAAAACAAATATTTTTATTTAAATGTTTATTAATCAGTATTAAATATTTCGATTCTAATTAAAAAACATATATATTTTTTCAATGTTGTACACATATTTTATTTTAAATATTTGAACTGCAATCGGTTTTAAATATTTATACAATCGTATTGATTGATTACTGTTGTGTGGGTAATTTAGCCAGCAAAATATTATTTTATTTCTATATTTATATTTATATTTTATATTATAAATTATAATATTAAACATGGATAAATATAGTTTACAATTATTTCTATAGCCAACAAACAAAAAAATAAATAATACTGACTATTAAAGAACTATAAGTATTAAAGAGGTATATAGCCGGAGGCATAGTAACGGTATTGAGAAATGAGCCTACAAATGTAGTATTTTAATTTTATTATCAAAATGACAATTTTGTCATTATACATGCATTTTTAAATGTTTTTTATTTATACACATTAGTACACATTGTGTGAATTTAATAATGGAATTATGAAAATTCCTAACTGGTATATCAATGTTTCATTAATTATTGTTATTAACGCGTACATTACGGATATTTGTCAATTTTTTTAATCGCTAAAAATCACTTATTTCAAGATTCCCAAGGGCACTAAAGAATTTTCTTCTGCTATTGCCAACATGTTCCTCAAGTCTAACACATTTTTACTCTTTTAAAAATACATAAAATTAGTTTTTTTTTCAAACCGCCAACAAGTATCCATGGTAATGAATAATTAATAAATATTTGATATTGTTTAGTAACTATCTATAGCTAATAACACTTGTATTTAAAGCTAAAATAATCAAATAAAAAGTAATATAATAGTATGTAATAGTATGTACTCGTTAAAATAATTATGTACACGACATATTTATTTTAGCAATTATTATAATTTTTTTAATATTTTATTATAATTTTTAAATTTTTATACTACCAATTTTTTTCAATAACTACTTTGTATAATATATATATTACGTATATATGATGATTGATATAGCATCGACCGTCATCCGAAGTGTAAAACATTACCGTCTTGGCAGCGTTAACGTAAACAGCGTGGAATTACAGTGCCGCTATTGATGAATCGAGGACGAGCGACGTACGTAAAATTGTGGTACTCAGGTGAAACCTCCGCACACGGTGACTGCAGCGATGCAGGATCGGGAGTACGAAAAGGAGGAGGCACTACAGAGTTTGGCGACAGATCACCAGCGTACGTTCTCCGGTACTCCGTCGTGTGACGAGTTCAATAGGGTGTCGCACGTTCGTATATACACGCCATAGACCCCCTTTGCATGGCGGACAGCCGAAAGGCATACGCCTTTTACAATCACGCGGCCCGTCGGGGAAGGCGAAACGGTGGCCAGCGGTACCGGAGTGGACAGCGATGCTGTCTCGATGACACCAACACAGCAGTTATGGCAATCGTTACTAATTTATGACAGCTCAAGCGGTAGAGAAGTTGGAGTGCGTCGATGGAACATCCGGCGAAAAAGACAACAATGATAAAAATATTAAAAACGTACTGAAGCATATAACACCGAGTTGGTTGTCGCGAAGTGGTGACACACTCGGACGCACGCCAAAATAAAAACGGCGACGTGGTGTACGACATTTAAGCGTCGCAACGCGAGCGGAGGCTGACGAACTGCCTCACGCAATTGGAGACGCATAAAAATAATACAACGACCGATAAAGAAGCTATTTAAGGATAAAAAGGTATTTTGTGATCGTACAAAAATACCATGTCGGTGTAGGACGTAAGAAACGTTTCACTAAGATATATTGTAAAAATAAAAAAAAAAATATAAATAAATCAAATATCATGTGATATGGGATTATGGAAACTCATAACCAAAGGACAGCAGACTTTTGAGTGCTGCAGTGTCGGTACTCAACGATATCAATATAAATATATATATCCTGACTGTGGCTGTAGACTCATCGGCTTGTAATTTGATTGGGATTGCCATTGACCACCGGTCTGTGAACAATTTTCGCCGCCGTCGTAACGTGTCACTATCACTGTAGTATTTGGTACTCTAGTCGGGTGGCGTCTGAAACCGCGGCGCTTTTACAGCTAACCATCATGCCACCAAAGTCTTTGGGTGGTTAAATAAAGTACGTAGTTGAATAAGACCCACATAATAACCTTACGATTGCAGTGGCGTCATTTTTACCGTGCTGGGTATACATTTACTTATTTAAAATCCCATATTGTAGTAATTAGGCCCACTTTATAAATTGATTGGCCTGAAAAATTAATAGTAATTTGCGCTTAAAGTGACCTGATTTATACGCCATGCGTAATAAAACAAATTTAAATGACGTCACTGATTTATTGCAGTATTTTCTCAATGTCGCAGTCGTCCTTTCCGACGATAACACACGAGGTCGATGCACAGACAACCAGTATATATGTGATGGTAATGCAAATATTGAAAATTACATACAAAGATGAATAGTGAATTGTTGGGCGGCTACGCAATTTACGCACCAAAACGATACATGATTTTAAGCTTACCAATAAACTCAATCAACACTAACTAATTTTTGTTATGTTTATGATAGATTTATTTTTTCAATATTTATAAAACGGAATACTACACCGAGTGACAAGTAAAAGTGCCGATAGTATGTTAAAACACTTCGATTAGACATTGTAATATTATACTATTATCATTAGTGTGTTGCTCTACGCATAAATGTAGTGAAATTGTGTGTATAATGCACCGGTCCAGCCGAGTAATGCGATACACATAATGTATATTATTATTATATTTATATTATTTGATTGAATAATAATATAATATATAATATTATTATATGAATAATGATTCATTGTAGTTTCAAATATCGGCATTATTCGTAATAAATAGTTACTATCAATGATTTGAAAATACAGAAAGTCAACCACTGCACCGGTTCCGAGCAGGATAATAATCACACCCCGTCGGTTGGATCCATTCGCCGCCGATGTGACACATCAGCATTGTATCCGAAAACTCTCGATCTTCTGATATTATTCTCTTACCAAATCACCCCGCACAGTCTTTGCCATTAATATAACACTATCGGGGCCGCGGTTGTCGACCGTGATTCTACACTTTTATAGTCGCTTACCGCTGTTTACAGTCTGACTCGCCAGTCCCGCTTACTGTCGCAGTAGTGATATTTTATACTTGGTTGCTTTTGGCGATTAGGTATATAACTGATATAATTTGAATACGACGATAAATCTACATTTAAAATTACAGTTTTGATAATTGAAATATTATATTACATAGTACACGTATCTTTAGTACTCTAGTAATTAGTATTATTTTTAGACCCAATTGATAAACTCCCGATAAGATAACAAACACTTAGCTGTGAAATGGTAATGTTGAATAGCGATTGATGGACTGGTTCTAAGTAAATCGTTGTAACCTTATACGCAAGTGGAAATAATGGAAACGACCTGCAGCTTGTTTGATTGTCGTATGCCAACGTTTGGAAGGTAAATTTAACTATATATTAAATTATATTGGGATAAATAGCTGGACTCGTCTCTTTATAAAACGTTACATCTATTTTTCATTTTTAATGTATGCTAACATGTTGAACATTGTTATTATTTTGCTAATCCTGTAATCGTGTGTAATATTAATAGTTTTTACTTTTGCCTGCTTAATATTCTGAAAAGATTGAATATCAATTATCTATGAATATTATTTTTTAAATAATTACAGAATCTATTTAATAATATTTTTAATTGAACTAAATTAAAATTATAGATTTTTGAACTTTTATTTAGTGATATAGAGAAAATATAAATAAAATTATTAAGTTTTATAACTTAATAAAAAAAAATAAATAATAATAATTATAATAATAATTAATTATTTTGTACTTTTATGCTTATGCGCATATTATAATATTGAGTGACTGGACATAACTCTTTCTAAAAAAACCTGTCTGGAATAGATTAATAATAATATTGTACGTCTGCAGGTATATAACGTTATTAATAATTATGAACATTTACAATGAATTCATTATTTTATGATTAAAATTTAGCATATTAATAAAATATAAAAACGCTTTAAGGGTCTTAGATTTGTATATAAGAAAAGATTTTTAAATTTAAAATTGAAATTATATCCTATATACAAGCTATAATATTATTATATTATTATTGTCGTGAACAATAAGTACGGTGCAATATTAATTTTGCACGTGATTTGTTTATACTATTTACTGTTTTACAGGTTTTATAAAGTGAATAATTAGATTAGAATATGAGGTAAGTTTTAAAATTAAAATGGATTAAGTGTAAGATTAGGCATAACATGAAATTATTTGAACATAAAAGTAAAATAAAAACGTGCATACAAACATAATACTGGCATCTACTAAAGTATTTTTTTTAAATGGATTTATCCATAACATTTATGTGTTTTTTAATATCTACCAAAAGATAGACTTTTTATTATCATTACAATTATGATTATTATGATTATTAAAATAAATATTTAAAATGTATGCTTCAAGGCATAATAAACAAATGATATACATACACAAGATGGATGAAAATACAACAATGATATAATATGTACACGGGGAGTGAACCTATCCAGTAATTAAATCAAACGTTAATGGTTTTTACAAAAAGTTTAATAAATAAAATTTGTTAGATATTATATAAAGTATTATTAAAAATTCAACAATTAAACTATGAAACGATAAAATATTAATGATTAATTCCCTTACATTCAACATATTATGTATTGCAACGTTAAGCAGTGATTGATCTATATTTAATTTAATATATAATAGTTCATCAATGAATTTATAAATAAAACTCCTATGATTTTGAAGTGTTTATATTAGCTTATTAATTTTAAATAATGAACTATATTAATATTCGTTATATATTAACAAAAAGATTAAAGTGATCATTTCTAAACTGCTATGTACAACATCGCACAATTATTATAATGGAATAAATATGAATATTATATAAGTATTATTTCAAGCCTCATCACAAAGTTATCACTTTTATAACGCAATTTGTGATGTTTAAAATTAAATTCAATAAGCAATTCTTATAATGTTTTCCGTTGTACTTTTCTTCATATCATCCAGCCATCTTCACAAACCACGGTTAACTCGTTTCATGTTAACCAAAATAAAGATAAATATAATAATAAACATTTATTTCGTTTCTTTAATTAATTTTTGTTGACTAAACGTTATTTATAGAAAAGATATTTTATTTTTACGAAAAATGTATAAGCCACTATGTGGGTATACCGTATGAATTTCTACAACTTTGACAAAGATATGTGAAAATTAATATCAAATTATGGTTTTAATAAATAAAACAGGATTAATATTTCAACTATTTTTATACTTCCAAAATATTTTGTACTTATTAGAAACATACAAATCCAACAAACTCGTCGTACCTACAAATTATAAATGGGTATAAAGAGAATAGCCACTCCAAACGTCAAAGATGACATTGTTACGTTTTATTAAATAATAAGACATATGTTAAAAACAGTAAAGTTTTATAATGAATTTAAAATTGTACACACAGTCGGGTCGTGCAGAGGTTTATCCTGTTATGTTCAACGATTTTATGGTCGTAATCTTATAACCGTAGGTTATGTATATATTCGTATAGGTACCTATAAAATGCAGATAGAATGCTATCCTTCACAATTATATTCTTTCATAATTATTATAGGAATCGGGTATACACGCGTAGACGTTTAATATCACATAATCATCCACGGCATTACATTTTAGGTTAAGAAATTAAAAATCATCAGTAATTATTCGAAATTTATATATTTTGCTAAATACACTTATAATTTAATCTGCTTCGTGTTTTTTTAGTAAATATTCTAGTGAAAACAAGGTTTAATTTATTTGCAAAGTAATACTACACAGATATAGTACAGTAATAGATACACAATGTAATATGCAAATATTGTAACACAAAAACAGTCATCATTCTTCTTATAATCTATAATTGCATGTATTCTCACTTAGTGTGATCCATTGAAATCGCGTGCACTTACGTACGAGCACTGTACATTTAAATATTACGGCATAAGAAAATTCACAGACCCTATTAAACATACTGACTATTTATTTAGTTTTATTTAATAAAAATATTTCTGACCTTATTTAAGTCAATGCAATTGATTATGTGGGTGTAGTGGCTCAGATGTCAGCAACGCTGAAGATGGTACATTATCGTGCTACCTTAGTAATAACGAATGCGTTAAATCGGTAGTGGATATTATATTACGATTTGGAAACTCTAGATAACTTACGTCGGGATTATTCTAATGAAGTTCCGAACGATGAGTTTATTTTCGCAGCGAACGATGCAGACTAAGTACGGTGCAGTAGTATATAATGCTACTAGACAGTACTAACTTGACTATTAATTTATTATTATAGTTTATATATTTATTGAATTTACATAAAATTTATTGATGTTCTACAGTTAATAAAATATCTTACAACTAATGTTTGTCAATGGCATAGCACAATCACAACCCGAACGACTAGATTACATAAATATATAATATAAATAAATGCCGTACCACCCGTGTGACGAAACAGAATAATATTAATAATAAAAACAAATGACAAACAAAAACATTTATGTACGACCTGATAATAACTGATGGCACTGATGGCAGGCGTTGGTGAGGACGGTGGCTGTTGTTTCCGTTGTCGCGGCACATCGCTGGAACACCGAGTAGGGACAGACCAGACGGCGACAATACACCGAACGTCAGTTGTTCAACACGGGTCAACGACCGCGTATACGTACGGGAGTTGTATACAGCAAAAACCTTGTATCGCGGAAACAAGATTAAAACAGTTGAATGCGATTGATTGGATTCCGACGTTAA
Organism: Rhopalosiphum maidis; assembly: GCF_003676215.2. Lineage (NCBI taxonomy): Eukaryota > Metazoa > Arthropoda > Insecta > Hemiptera > Aphididae > Rhopalosiphum > Rhopalosiphum maidis. The sequence continues at coordinate 53,566,915 of NC_040877.1, read as the reverse complement.
ACTGTATAATAGAACGAAAACAACAATCGATCGTGTTCGCGCTCCGTTGGATAAACGAAAAGTATTTGGTTGCACTGCGAGAATTCGTACGGGCGATGGCACGAAGCGAAAAAGGCTTTTTGCTTGACGCAAATGCCCGAAAACATAAGATCGTATACACGGAAGTTGTGCGGCACGGCGATGACGCAACGGTTTTACGACGACGAACCAAGAAAAGTGGACTGCTACGCTAAACGAACGGTAAAAGATAAGAGACGGGGCGGCGGCGGCGGCGGCGATGGGCATCAGCGGTCATCGGCTAGCCCCCTCCCCCGGTCACTCCGGTAGGACAAAGTTTACATGGAGTGTAGTCTGCTGTACATCAACAGGGTTGCAAACGTTACGACGAAGGACTTGTCACCGCACTAAATTTAAATATTAAAAGTGTATCCAAGATCCTACAGTTAATAATGATAATACCTAAGAATGTTTATTTAAAATATATATCATATTGATTTTCGTAACCCAATGCATTCAGGGTTAGTCACTTTTATTTAAAATAGGAAAATAAATATGTTAAATATAAATATTTATATTCAAACCTTTTCATTTGACTTCTAATATCCCCAGAGATCACGTAATTCACTGCTTTTATTTAACTTGTTCATAAATGATATATAAATTTACCAATTCGCGAGGTATGTCATTATGTTATTAAAATCTCCAATAATATTACTAAGAAATAGATAAGTATTAACAAGTTAGGGTCACTCATTTTCGTTTCGTTCTATAATAGTATTTTTATCATACAAATGATATATATTTATTTTTATTTCGAATGGACCAGTTTGAGTGATTTGTGTACCGTCTTTACTAGTCAGCTGGCAGAATACATCTTTAACATCAATGTTGACGACACAGACTCTAGCTTTACAGGGGTGTGTATATTATATTGTATAGCTATACAAATTGTTCACTATTTTATGATGTTATACCTTTTTTTATATTTTAAATTTGATTAGACAAGATATTGTATGATACGCCTATCGCTAATTACAATATTATAGTATAAAAGTACCTCCTATACAACATGACAAATGAAAATAATTTATTTACAGACGCGATTAAAGATATAGTTAGTACATTGTGATATATCACAGATATAATCTAGTTAATTTAAAAATAAGTTTAAATTAATCGAGACTGGCCTACTATATGTTCCCAAGTAAAACTGTGACTACTAATAAATAAAATGTAAAGAAAATTAAAAATGACAAAAAAATATTCATAGACAAATTGTATTAATATGTTATATTGAGAATTACAAAAACAGAAAACAGCCCAACTTTAAAAAGCTATATTTCGCTAACGTATTAACGAAAAACAATATCTTTTATATTGATTGAAGTTGAATACAATGTATTTATAAACCTTTGGTATTATAAAGGCTTAATACCAATTTAGTTCAATGTCATATGCAAGTGACATTGTACACTTACATTTCGGGGATACTTATTCCATATGAAAATTTTGCAAATTACTGCCCATCCATCCTACTGCTGCTACACTCTTTAGTACCTATATCTAATTTACGGTTGCATATTTTTCTTGTAGACTATATTATAAGTCGTTAATTTTTAATAATAGATTTATTAAGTCAAAAATAAAAAAATAAAACAGTAATTCATTGTGTAAGTATGATTTTCAATTGATTCGTATTTTAATAACAAATCAAAGTATATAATATAATTACAGTAATATCCCTCGTTATCCGCGTTTTCTTTATCCGCGGTTGGTCCACGACTATATATTATTGCGTATGACCTAACCTTGCGATTGCGATAACGTTTCAGCGTTATTGAATGAACACTGCAGAAATTTATTTTTGACAATTCTAGATAATTGTTATATCGCTTTAGGTATAACACATATACATTATACGTACTTACTACTTACTACTCACTGTCACACAAGGATGAAAAAATTATAATATCGCTGAATGTCTTGTCAACATCAAAAAATCACTTGACGAAATTCAACCCACCACTATAAATGCTTTAATTGTATGAATTAAAAAATTATTAATTGATTTATAAAATTAAAAAAAAATAAACCTAAACTCCCTTTTTACGTTGATTTATGGTCTGGTTATCCGCGGTTATGTTATCCACGCAGGTTTGCTGGAACGTAACCTCCGCGGATAACGAAAGATTACTGTAAAAAAAATAAAAAAAAATAAATCAAATCATGAAACCTATATAGGATGCCTAAAAGGCTAACAACATTATATTTTGATTATAAAAAACGGTGTAAATGTAGAATACAAAAAACTATTTTCAGAAAAAAATCTGGCCATATGGGCTAACGTGAGTAGGTAAAATACGTTTTTATAAATAAAACAATGTATATAAATGAAAAACAAACGATATTTTGAACAACAATAATAAGAAGAAAACAATGATAGTAAAAATGGAAAGCAAAAAAAAAAAAAACATACGAGATGGCGATTTGGTGCGAAAAAGCAATGCCTCCGCAACGTTTTCCGTTCACCGCACAATACGACGACCACTAGACAGCAAGGCGAGGCCTGACAGCATCGCTCCGTAGCGGCATTTTGCTTAAGTCGGTTACGCTAGCCGTCCGTCGACGTCAACGTCCACCATCGTTCCGCAAACGAACAGAAAGCTGCCGAGCGCTCACCAAACCGTCGTAGTGATCGACCGCATCAACGACTGAACTCGCGACACCCGACTGTCCACGAGTGGTCGGAAAACGAGCACAGGCAACATACCACCGCGCACCGTCCATGCTCCGTCTCGTATACCCCCAACCCACTTATCCGATTTCGTTACCGTCATTCTGCCGATTTCTTCGGTTGTTATGGAGGGGCGTTGTATGCGTGGAGAGTTTCAGAGTCGAAAATTAATTCCTTCACCAAGAAAACTTGCGATCGATTATTTTTCAAAAAAGTGGTTTTACCGTACTTAGGTGGTTTAAATTGGGATTTTCGGCAATTTTCTAATATAGGAGGAAGGTCCGACGGTACCTTGTACAGGTTTCCACATTTTTAGAGTCATCGCGTGTACGCTTCCTTCTTAAAAATACGTAAATATAGATTTTTGGTTAAAAACGTCAAAAAATGAACAGGTGCCGTGGGCGGCCGTAGTATATAAAAAAAATATCGACTATTTGATGTTTTTTTGCGCGTAAACCGTCTTCGGAACCCGTCCGACGATGCCTGCAAAGTTTCAGACTTAAAAATTTAATAAATTATAACGATAATTAAATTCTTATTATAATAATTATAATAATTACAATATTAATAGTTAAAATAAATATGTCGTATTCCTATGTTGATTATAACCTTTATTTAAATATAATAGTAAAAAACTATATTAAACTTATTATATATTCTGTTGTTTATGTTATAACATAATAGTAACATTCTAAGTACTAACATAGGTATACTTTAATTTGCAAAACAAAAAAAAGGTGAATGAATAAAACCATTGATTTCTGTTTGATTTTAAAATTTTGGCGGAACATTATTTATAGCTGTGTAGTGTTTATATACAAATCACCTGGATCCCGTTACCAGCCAATTACCCACTAACAATTTGATTGTGATTGCTGCTGACCGATGTCTCCTACCGTGGTTCTGATAATCTATACTATATGGCACCAGGTCGTTAAAGTCTATGTGTCCTAAGTCGTTGAACGTTTTTGTTGTATTGTAATCAAATTGCCTGTACAATGCGCCGTACAAGACGAGTAATATGATACACGTCATAATGTATTACTATTATATATATATTTATTTGGTCATTTTAGCTTTAAATATAGGTGTTGTTAGCTATAGATACTTACTAAAGAATATAAATTATATATTTATCATTGTTTACCATGGACGCCTGTTGGCGATTTGAAAAAAAGCTAATTTTTTGTATTTTTAATTGCGTAAGAATGTGTTAGACTTGAGAATCATGTTGGCAATAGCGGAAGAAAATTCTTTAGTGCTCCTGGTGATGAATCTTGAAAAAAGCACTTATTACCAATTACAAAAATTGACAAATGTACGTAGTTAACAACAATAATTAATGAAACGCTGATGACCCAATTAGGCATTTTCAAAATTCCATTATTAAATTCACACAAGAACCGGTGCAGGTGCACGAGATCGACGGCGACCGGATACAGACAGTATTATCGACAGCCAACAGGACGATGGTTACACAGTATAAGGACCTGTGTGGTGGCTTTCCGCAGACTACAGAGTTCTGTCACTGTAATTTACACGTGCATTCGCTGTCGTCGGAGACAAGCAATAGATAGTTACTATTATTGCCCCATTGACTGCGCCGAAGATATCAATCAGTACAGCTCCGGAATACTTTAACTATTTACTATTGACTGATACTAATACCGACCGATAAGTGTTTGGGGATGTCTTTCACCTTAAATGTGCAAGTCTGCCCGGATGGGTTTTGCTGTAGCAAGATCAGGTGAAAGACTGTTGACCTGTGGTGGGTCGTACGGCCTTTATACTTGGATTATCGGGAATCCCGGTTTCTCTGACGGAACCGCAAAGCACAATCGCCGATAACGATACAAAATTTTAATGATATAATAATAGATTAATTAAAAAAAAATATAATAACAATAGTATGTCATGCGATAAAAATTATAATAATAATAAAAATGACAATATATAAATAATGATTATCAATAACAAGGTATTATATAATAGGTAATAAGAATAATAACAATATGATTATAATAAGTATATTAAATATGGTTTAAACATATAGGTATAGTTTAAAATGTTTAAATAAAAATAAATATAGATTTTTTTTTAAATATTGAATACGAATAAAAACTTATAAATATTAATTATTTGAAAAAAACAAGAGTTACTTAAAACAAATACTATCCATTTATACATATTTATAAAATACGTATTTATTGAAATATAGCACGGTGTTTACATTAACTAAGTAAAAACAATTATTCCCGATAACATAGTCATCTTTCTATTGTTTATTTGTGGAATATAATAATATATTATTATAGTTATAATTTTAATATTATCATAATAACATTTTAATATTTAATTTTAATATTTTTAAGCATATAATTAATTCAATTAATCCATACGTTTAAACATTATAATTCATATGTTTATATGACTACATGAGAAAAATATACAGTTTAGCACATATTTTTGTAATAATTGATGAAAATTTAATTATTGTATTTGACTGATTATGTAATAATTTTCACCTAGTTATCATAGTATAATGAATTACCTATTTCAGAATTAAGGGTATTTTATAAAAAGTTTTCCAATACAACATATTTTTTATGAGTAGATTTTTTTTTGCTTTTACATACAATGCTAAGTTCAAATATTGATTAAATGTTATAACTTATAAGTATTAGGAACAAAAATATATCTTTTGCTTCATTTAAGAATTAATTCATCGTAATATTTGATTCATAATAAACTTAAGATTTTACTAAATAATTTAAAACTTTTTGTGGAGAGCATTGACAAATCTAAGTGAAAAAAACTACAACATATTCCATGGATGATTCTAAAATACGGTTTTTAATATTTGTAAACATTTTACAGAACGGTTTTAAAACTCAATTAAATTAAGTACAATAATAATTATAATTAAAACTGATGTATAGTATATTATTAACAATAATAAGAAATAAACAGTTTAATATATATATAGTTTATAAGTTCATAATATTTATTTAAAGATAACAAATAACAAACATTATTTAGTACTATAAATTAATTAATAGGTATATAGCCAGTGGCCTGGCAAGGGTATAGCCAAGTGTGCCTATAAAATCATCACTCTGCTCCGAATTTAAATTTAGGCATAAATTTAGTTCAAGGGATATGGACACTGCAGTTCATAATATCGACGTATATTTCAGCGGTTGGTAAGAAACGAAAGAATACCGTAAACGGCATAAACGCGCATTCAATTTGTGCTTTTTCACACCTACGTATCATTTATTACATATATGGTCATATATATACGGGCTAATAACAAACTCGGTTTCGAAAAGTTTTCTCTGCCGTCACTAATTTAACCTTATACCTATCATGAAGTGATTCAGAAGAAACTTGACGAGCTTTAATATTATTTAAATTAATACAAATTAACACAGAAATAAAGCCATAGAATAAATTAAATGTCATTAATTATATTATTTAAGTATATGAGACTTTAATTACTTATATTACAGGCTTTTGATTTTAATATAATATTTTGTCGTAGATACATAATACATGCGTTATCAAAACAGTAACTTTAAATACAGACTCGTTGTTGTATTCAAATTATCTATATATATATATACAGTAGAATCCACTTTTTTGGGACACCTTATAAAAGGGACAATAATAATAGGGAAAGATTGGCCTAGTTCGGACATGTATCGGTTTGTTAGTTATTCGAAGAATATGCCCAATGTGTCCCTATTAAGCGGATTCTACTGTATATATATATATATATATATATTATTATAATGCAATATTATAACCAGTACACACAACACTAACGAAAATAATAATAATTTATGTACACATGCAGATCCTTAATCACCGAAAGCAACCAATTATAACATATCATGACAGTGAGGCTATCGGCAATGGTTAAATGGACAGCGGACAGTAGTACAGGCGAGTCAGACAGCGGACAGCGGTAAACGATTAATAGTAGAGGCGCGTTCGAGTGATTTGGTTGGAATATAACTTTCAGCTGTACCGATCAAGAATATCCGGTTACGATGTTGATGCGTGGACATCGACGGCGACCGGATGCAGACATAATATTATAGACATGTATTAAAGACATATCTTTAACCATTGACATAACTGACGAGGCGATAATTATTATCCATTACCAGAACCTGTGGGCTGCTGCCTCGTATTTTCTATGATCGAATATCGATGTCCAAGTTATGTCGCCAGTGATCGCTGAATCCTTAGCACTTTAATCGCATATTAATCAACACTGTCATCGCGGACAATAACATCACACACCGCATCTGTTTGCCGTCCGTTACTATCGTTACGCACAGTAAAAAAAAAAAAAACGCTCGCAATATTCTTCCACTTCCGACCGGCCAAGACTTAAGAGAATATTATATTTCGAGGTGACTAGTGCCATATACTAAATATTCTTTTTAAACTTGTCCCGTCCGCGTACACTGTGATATGCCATAGATTATTTGTAGTTTCAGTCATATTTAATTTTCGTTAGTCATTATTTGTTATATATGTATTTAATAAGATAAAGCACTCGGAGAGTAGCGTTAGTAAAGAATGGCAAAACAAACGACTCAATGTAATAGCGAGTTAAGAAATGTCTCGACTTCGGACATTACCAAAATACATAAGTCATGAGGATATATTTTATAAACGTAGTGTTGTATAATATCGAAAGAACGATCGCATAATAAAACATTATTATTATAATTAATATTCAGAATAAAGTATAAACATGGTACGACATTCTACACAAATTTTCTACAACTTAGAGATGACGGCGAATAAAATTTATATGATTTTTAAATCGTTAATATACTAGTCATAAGTACCTAGCCTCGTTACTTAGATTTAATTAAATCATAATATCAATACAATCATCAAAAGTATTTAATTTATAACGTTTGTTATCGAAAAAACACAAAAAAAACTTAATATGTCATTCGATATTAAAATAAATATGGTTTCTGATTTCAGCATTACAAAGTAGAAGTACACCGACGGCGGTGTCGAACAAGATTGGTTGCCCGGATTCAATGCGGTGCACGATCAAAGGTTAGGTTCGAAACGGACGCGCGAGGTTCGGTGATCATCAACGGCCATCACTAGCAGGACGTACAACCCGACGATGACGACGTGCGATTTACCGATCTGCTGGCAGTCGTGTCAGTCACACAGCACAGCGTCGTGGTGTGCGAGCCCACCGCGTCTGTCGCCGAGTCACGGGCAATTTTCGTAGCGATCGGCAATTCACCGAAGTACACCGTGTGCGGGAGAGCGTTGCCTCGACCCGACGGACCGTCCCCACCGACGAATTATTGCCGGTGTATCGCGATTGCTAGTGACATGTGTGTGCGTCTCGATCCGTTGTTGTCTCCGAAGGAAAAATCAGTACGACGTGTCGAAAACGATCAGTAACCCGCCAGTGGCATCCGCAAAAATGCAGGATCGCGAGACTTGCATAAGAACACTGTTGTTGGTTGACAGTTGTTCGACCGTTTATTAAGTTAAACATATTATAGAATTGTCAATTGAATCAACAACCTGTTTTTTTTTTTTAATATTATGTGTTATAATCATATAATATAAATGTCACATTGTTACAACAATAATAGACCGTGTACTTGCGGGTAACCGAAAAACTTGGTATTGTGCTATTACTTACCTGTGTGATTAACGACAATTATGATATATTAACTCAAAAAGTTGAAGAGGTCCCTGATTAGTGAGTTCTAGTGTATGCTTGGTGTGTAGGTAAGTGTATGTATGTCAATCATATAATGTAGGTACCTACTAATGTGATTTAAACTGTTTCAATGTACGTAGTAATCAATCGAAAGAAGTGAAATATTAAAATTAAAAAAAAAAAACAATTAAAAGTACAGTACAAATCCAAGTCGTCCTTTAAAAATATTATACCTATACTGGCCGATTAGGATGATAGACGTAGGTACATTCTGGCTAGTAATACAAACATCGCAATAATCGTCGCATGGAAAATGTTCGAAATTCTCGGTGCCTATGACGGATGAAATTTATTTCGAGTTTATTTTCATTTCAACAGTGCTATACGTTTAACATTATTACTACTTTTTCTCCACATTAAGCCACATATTAATATTAATAATAATGTACCTGTCTTATAAAATTCGACTTTATTAATAACGGCTTTAGTGTAATAACGGCTCTATGTTGACCTACTCAATTGGTAAGTGTTATATACATTATTCAAAGCATGATGCCACTATGCACGCAGAACAACAGCCGTAGTAGATCTGACGTACATCACACGTTGTTTGAAGATATTACAATTGTAGAAGTCTTAAAAATTGTCATGAGCCAACAAGAAGACGTCATTATGGAAACACCGGAGATTGACACATTGGAGTTGGTCAACAAAGAACCAATTTTTCGAGTTTTTCGCAAGAGATATTTAAAAAAAGTGACTGCAAAATAGGTTCAATAGTTAGTAGCTCAAATTACCAAAGAGAACACTATATGTATGAATACACCCGAAAACAATTTGTAACCAATGAAAAAAATATACAACCAGATATAGGTATTAAAAAGTGTATTACTGTAGCAGTAGTTTAATGAGCTTGATTGGACTGGAATATGTAAAATGGTCAGAAAAATCAATATTCTGCTTCCTAGAGCCGCAATTTTTTACGTATTTATGTTACGGGCAAAGTAAAAAGTCGATCATTGTGCACTTCGGCCGATTGTGTACATTGCCCAATTTGATTTGATCATCGTAGGTTAAATATTGATTATATTAAAAATTACATAAATCTTACAGGGAAATTAAGTAATCATAAAAAAATCTAAAATAGATGCTATGTAAAATATTTTCATTACAGTATAATTAAAATTATTTAAATTATTATATTCTACAAAAATTATGTACTATTATAACACACGAAATTGTCGTTGTCTAGTCTAGGCATACGCTCCCCGAATTGGTCAGGGACGGCGGGTGGTGACGACGATGGGCTGTATCGTTTGTTGTCGCATCGACTATTGACGAGTGACAACTATGTCGATCGAGGACAGACGGCGATGATGACGTGGGCGGATGACAAAGATACAATGTGAGCTTCAACGGAAACCGTTGCAAATATTAATGAACAAACTCATCTCGAGCTCAAAGAGTTGGAACACTACGACAACAACAGCCACCACCAATGTTGAGGAAGCATCTTCACTGTTCTCCTGGTAACGGCTACGTCGCGTTCCGCCGTCGTCCACGCTCAACGGGTAAAGATCTTTCCGCTTCTCTGTAGTCGACCAGCCGGCTTCAGAGCGGAAATCATGCATTCGCGCCGGAAATAACAGACCATCCGGAATAAAGCCAGTGACTGGAACTGCTGCGACTACGATTGCGCTGTTCTACACTCCGCTGTCCAGTTCGGACATCCATTATTGACTATTGGCTCTATGGACTGTCTCGTCGATGTACACCGATTACCGTCTAGAACCTGTTCCTTCCGCGACACCGCATGTTTATATCCACCGTATAACTGAATTAGAGGTCACATCGTGGTCGAAATCAGTGACGTTTCAGACAGTTTTTCTACACAGAGTTTGGTACCAGGTGCTTATAAGACATGTGATAAATGATATGTGTACGTGTCTTACAATTTTTAAATTTATTATTCGTAATTAAATAATTGTATTATTATACAAATACTAATAATAATAATAATATAATAACATTGTTTTTCATTTATTTTTATTTTATCTATAAATATCGATACAATAGATTTGTGTGGAAGCAACCCGGTGTGACGAGCTGTAGTGGGTCGATGCGGTAATAGTATATGTCACCGGGTAATATTGTCGGCTGACAGTCGATCGATTGTGGTTAGTGGTTACTGCACGTTTTGGAACAGTACTGGTACTAGCTGTGCGGTGATAGTAAACTGTAATTTATATAGTTTATGAGAGACGGAATGGAAGGAGAATAGAAAATATTATAAACAGTATACCATAATAAAAAATTGTATTGAGAATATCGAAATTGATAAACAATTCCGATAGTAAAAATAAAATAATAATAAGTAGTCATGATACGTTGTATTGATAGTGATTAATGAATAATGAAAATTATCAAAACAAAATGACAATAACAATTTACAATAATATGATAATATACTTAACCGGTTAGGTTAGGAAATATCTTATATCAATATTATGGGTAAGGTCGATTTTTAATCATTTTAGTTCGATTGCACTCAAGCAAGACTCAAGGCGTAGGTGACATAGGCCCATACAAAGGGCGGAATTTAAAATGTTTGTATTAGAGATTTTTTGAAGTATTTACATGTAAGGTGCCGCAAAACTCAAGTTTGATAGGTGTGTATAAACACTTTAGCGGGCCTGATTGTACTTAGGTTAATTAAGGTAATGGATGAACTGCTATCATTTAAAAATAAGGTAAATATCGAACTACACTCGGATTCAAAAAGCAGTGCAGTTCTGCTCCGCCGTCAGTGTACTAATAATTTGTAATGCTGACATCAGACTATCAGAGTCTAAATAAAACAAAACCATATTTATTTTAATATCGAATAACATACTATGTTCATACTTATGTAACTATACTACCTCTCCTTAATTTTTTTACAATAAGTATCGTGATAAGGCAAACATTATTAATTAAATACTTTTGATGTTGTATTTATATTATGATTTAACTAAATCTAAGTAACGAGGCTAGGTACTTATGATTAATATATTAACGATTTATAAATCATATTAATTTTATTGGCTGTCATATTTAAGCTTTAAAAAATTTTTTTAGACTGTAGTGCCATGTTTATACTTTATTCTGGATATTAATTCTAATAATAATTTTTTATTAGGCGGTCGTTATTTCGATATTATACAACACTAAGTTTATAAAATATATTATTCTCATGGAATATATTTTGGTAGTATCAAGACTTTGCTTAACTCGCTAATAAATTGAGTCCAATTCGTGCACCGATTGGCCGACAAATCAATTTACCGTCACCCGATTTTTCGACATACTATATTATGATGAATTATACTTACTAATTAAACTATATCATTTTTTATTGTTTTAAATTATTTTTATAAATCACGATTATTGTTCAAGTTAAATATTAAAACTATAAATTAACATTATAAGCTTCTGTTTTATAAATAAAAATGAAATATTATTGCATTTAAGTGTTCCGAAATGCAAATCGTACCATTTTGTAACCTAAAATTATAATTTAAAATGTTAGAAAAAAATATATTATTATATATCATAAACGCTTTACCTATCTTTTAAAAATGATAACCTTTTTCCTAATTGTCTATATTTAGTTTTAATATTTTGTGATCCATTGCATTTTTTTTTTGTGCTATAAGGTCAAGCTTGAAGTTTGGTTGTTAGTTATTTAGCTCTTTGATTAAAATAAAAATATTTGGCTTTGTCTACCAACAGCTGTATTAAGAGCTCCATGGCATGTTTCAAGGTGGTATATGGTGCTTGCTCCATCTGTATTAAAATGATTACTCATATTTTTATTAAATAGACAAATATCTGGATCCAAGAATGTTATGGTAAAATAATTTAATTATTTTAGCACACCTAAAATAATAATAATAAAAAAAAAGTTTTGCTATGTTAAAACAAAGACGACGAACACCTTTTTTAATATTATCGGCAAAAGTTTAATCGTAAGATTTTGAACTGACCAATTTCAAAATCTATTTGGAAACAAGTAGGATTGAACATTAATCCATTTCTCAATGCCGCTTCTTTTATTATTTCAAACGTTCTCAAATATGTCGATGTACTTTTACTGGGCAATAATGCATAAGCCTAAAAAAATATATTTAAACATATATAATTGGTATTTTACTAAATTATAAAATTTATATTATAACTATTAGGGGTATCATCATTCCTATAATAAAGCAGTGTAAGGTATACAATTTGTGTAAACATTTTGGTGCTTAATTTAATGTGCTATCCATAAAAACTGTATTACCAGTTAAAATCCTATGGTACCAAAAAAAACGATTTTCTTATTCGTACCATCACATCCTGTAGGTAATACTATTGTTATTAGTAATAGTATTTATAATTAAATGGTATAAAAAATTTAGAATAAATACCTAAAAAAAAATCTTTTTCATCATTAGTTGATCACCAATCACCTTCAACATCTTATTCAGACAGTTTTTTAGGTAACGTTGGCATTAATTTCATATGTTTCCTGTATGCCAAACTTTTTACACTGGTATAAATTGATATAGCATCCTTTACCTTACTTCGGCTTCTGTAGAATCGTAATAACATGAACAACATGATATATAATAAGTTTAATATAGTTACGTAGACTGATACGATGACTGATATAGCAACAGCCGACATCCGACGTGTAAACGATGGTATTTTGCAGCGTTAACGTAAACGGCGTGGAAATACACACAGATATATGTCGCTGTTGACGGTTATGTCTACATCCGGTTGACACCGATGTCACACATCAGCATCGTATCCGAAAAATCTTAATGGCACAGCTGATATTATTTTCTCACCTAATCACCCTGCATAGTATCTACCCATAATATAACACTATCGGGCCGCGGTTGTCGACCGTGACTCTACACTTTTAGTGGATCACCGCTGTTTACTGTCTGACAGTCCCGTATACCGTCGCAGTCTGGACAATTTATATTTGGTTGATCTCGGGATTGATGAACAGGTTATAAGTAAATCATTTTGACCTTATACGCAAGTGGAAATAATGGAAACGAACTGCAGCTTGTCTGATAGTCGTATGCAAATATTTAAAAGGTATATTTAACTATATATTAAAATATATAATATTGGGATAAATAGATGGACTCTATTTTTTATAATGTATGTTAAAATACAACCTGTCTGACAATGCATGTAAAGTTTCAGAGTAAGAAAAATAAATCATTTACCACGAAAACATGCAAACAATTATTTTTCAAAAAAGTTGTTTTTACCGTACTTAGGTGGTTTTAATTTGGATTTTCGGCAATTTTCTGATATAGGAGGAAGGTCCGACGGTCTTTTGTACAGGTTTCAAGTTTTTAGAGTCATCGCGTGTACGCTTCCATCTTAAAAATACGTAAATTTAGATTTTTTGGTGAAAAACGTCAATAAATGAACAGAAATCGTGGGGGGCCGTAATATAAGAAAAAAATATCGACTATTTGATGTTTTTTTGCGCGTAATCCGTTTTAGGAACTCGTCCGACGTTGCGTGTAAAGTTTCAGCTTCGAAAAATAAATCCTTCACCACGAAAACTTGCAAAACATTATTTTTCAAAAAAGTGGTTTTTACCATACTTAGGTGGTTTAAATTTGGCTTTTCGGCAATTTTCTGGTATAGGAGGAAGGTCGGACGGGCCCTTAACCAGTTTTTCACGTTTTTAGAGTCATCGCGTGTACGCTTCCGTCTTAAAAATACGTACATTTCGATTTTAAAGTGAAAAACGGCAATAAATGAACAAAAACCGTGGCCTGCCGTAGTATAAAAAAAAAATATCGACTATTGGGTGTTTTTTTGCGCGTAAACCATTTTAGGGACCCGTCCAACAATGCGTGTAAAGTTTTAGTGTCGAAAAATAAATCCTTCACAACGAAAACTTGCAAAACATTTTTTTTCAAAAAAGTGGTTTTAGCGTACTTAGATGGTTTAAATTTGGATTTTCGGTAATTTTCTGGTATAGGAGGATGGTACGATGGTCCCTTAAACAGGTTTTCACGTTTTTAGAGTCATCGCGTGTACGCTTCCGTCTTAAAAATACATACATTTCGATTTTAAAGTGAAAAACGGCAATAAATGAACAAAAACCGTGGCCTGCCGTAGTATAAAAAAAAAATATCGACTATTGGGTGTTTTTTTGCGCGTAAACCATTTTAGGGACCCGTCCAACAATGCGTGTAAAGTTTTAGTGTCGAAAAATAAATCCTTCACCACGAAAACTTGCAAAACATTTTTTTTCAAAAAAGTGGTTTTAGCGTACTTAGATGGTTTAAATTTGGATTTTCGGTAATTTTCTGGTATAGGAGGATGGTCCGATGGTCCCTTAAACAGGTTTTCACGTTTTTAGAGTCATCGCGTGTACGCTTCCGTCTTAAAAATACGTACATTTCGATTTTAAAGTGAAAAACGGCAATAAATGAACAAAAACCGTGGCCTGCCGTAGTATAAAAAAAAAATATGGACTATTGGGTGTTTTTTTGCTTGTAAACCGTTTATCGGACACGTCCAACAATGCGTGTAAAAATGTAGTGTCGAAAAATAAATCCTTCACCACGAAAACTTGCAAAACATTTTTTTTCAAAAAAGTGGTTTTAGCGTACTTAGATGGTTTAAATTTGCATTTTCGGTAATTTTCTGGTATAGGAGGATGGTCCGATGGTCCCTTAAACAGGTTTTCACGTTTTTAGAGTCATCGCGTGTACGCTTCCGTCTTAAAAATACGTACATTTCGATTTTAAAGTGAAAAACGGCAATAAATGGACAAAAACCGTGGCCTGCCGTAGTATAAAAAAAAAATATCGACTATTGGGTGTTTATTTGCGCATAAACCATTTTAGGGACCCGTCCGACAATGCGTGTAAAGTTTTAGTGTCAAAAAATAAATCCTTCACCACGAAATCTTGCAAAACATTATTTTTCAAAAAAGTGGTTTTAGCGTACTTAGGTGGTTTAAATTTGGATTTTCGGTAATTTTCTGGTATAGGAGGATGGTCCGACGGTCCCTTAAACAGGTTTTCACGTTTATAGAGTCATCGCGTGTACGCTTCCGTCTTAAAAATACGTACATTTCGATTTTAATGTGAAAAACGGCAATAAATGAACAAAAACCGTGGCCTGCCGTAGTATAAAAAAAAAATTTCGACTATTGGGTGTTTTATGAGCGTAAACCATTTTAGGGACGCGTCGGACAATGCGTGTAATGTTTTAGTGTCGAAAAATAAATCCTTCACCACGAAATCTTGCAAAACATTATTTTTCAAAAAAGTGGTTTTAGCGTACTTAGATGGTTAAAATTTGGATTTTCGGTAATTTTCTGGTATGGGAGGATTGTCCGACGGTCCCTTAAACAGGTTTTCACGTTTATAGAGTCATCGCGTGTACGCTTCCGTCTTAAAAATACGTACATTTCGATTTTAAAGTGAAAAACGGCAATATATGAACAAAAACCGTGGCCTGCCGTAGTATAAAAAAAAAATATCGACTATTGGGTGTTTTTTTGCTTGTAAACCGTTTAACGGACACGTCCAACAATGCGTGTAAAAATGTAGTGTCCAAAATAAATCCTTCACCATGAAAACTTGCAAAACATTATTTTTCAAAAAAGTGGTTTTAGCGTACTTAGGTGGTTTAAATTTGGATTTTCGGTAATTTTCTGGTATGGGAGGATTGTCCGACGGTCCCTTAAACAGGTTTTCACGTTTTTAGAGTCATCGCGTGTACGCTTCCGTCTTAAAAATACGTACATTTCGATTTTAAAGTGAAAAACGGCAATAAATGAAGAAAAACCGTGGCCTGCCGTAGTATAAAAAAAAAATTTCGACTATTGGGTGTTTTTTTGAGCGTAAACCATTTTAGGGACGCGTCGGACAATGCGTGTAAAGTTTTAGTGTCGAAAAATAAATCCTTCACCACGAAATCTTGCAAAACATTATTTTTCAAAAAAATGGTTTTAGCGTACTTAGATGGTTAAAATTTGGATTTTCGGTAATTTTCTGGTATAGGAGGATGGTCCGATGGTCCCTTAAACAGGTTTTCACGTTTATAGAGTCATCGCATGTACGCTTCCGTCTTAAAAATACGTACATTTCGATTTAAAAGTGAAAAACGGCAATAAATGAACAAAAACCGTGGTCTGCCGTAGTATAAAAAAAAATTATCGACTATTGGGTGTTTTTTTGCTTGTAAACCGTTTAACGGACACGTCCAACAATGCGTGTAAAAATGTAGTGTCCAAAAATAAATCCTTCACCATGAAAACTTGCAAAACATTATTTTTCAAAAAAGTGGTTTTAGCGTACTTAGGTGGTTTAAATTTGGATTTTCGGTAATTTTCTGGTATGGGAGGATTGTCCGACGGTCCCTTAAACAGGTTTTCACGTTTTTAGAGTCATCGCGTGTACGCTTCCATCTTAAAAATACGTACATTTCGATTTAAAAGTGAAAAACGGCAATAAATGAAGAATAACCGTGGCCTGCCGTAGTATAAAAAAAAATTATCGACTATTGGGTGTTTTTTTGCTTGTAAACCGTTTAACGGACACGTCCAACAATGCGTGTAAAAATATAGTGTCGAAAAATAAATCCTTCACCATGAAAACTTGCAAAACATTATTTTTCAAAAAAGTGGTTTTAGCGTACTTAGGTGGTTTAAATTTGGATTTTCGGTTATTTTCTGGTATGGGAGGATTGTCCGACGGTCCCTTAAACAGGTTTTCACGTTTTTAGAGTCATCGCGTGTACGCTTCCGTCTTAAAAATACGTACATTTCGATTTTAAAGTGAAAAACGGCAATAAATGAACAAAAACCGTGGCCTGCCGTAGTATAAAAAAAAAATATCGACTATTGGGTGTTTTTTTGAGCGTAAACCATTTTAGGGACGCGTCGGACAATGCGTGTAAAGTTTTAGTGTCGAAAAATAAATCCTTCACCACGAAATCTTGCAAAACATTATTTTTCAAAAAAATGGTTTTAGCGTACTTAGATGGTTAAAATTTGGATTTTCGGTAATTTTCTGGTATGGGAGGATGGTCCGACGGTCCCTTAAACAGGTTTTCACGTTTTTAGAGTCATCGCGTGTACGCTTCCGTCTTAGAAATACGTACATTTCGATTTTAAAGTGAAAAACGGCAATAAATGAACAAAAACCGTGGCCTGCCGTAGTATAAAAAAAAATTATCGACTATTGGGTGTTTTTTTGCTTGTAAACCGTTTAACGGACACGTCCAACAATGCGTGTAAAAATGTAGTGTCCAAAAATAAATCCTTCACCATGAAAACTTGCAAAACATTATTTTTCAAAAAAGTGGTTTTAGCGTACTTAGGTGGTTTAAATTTGGATTTTCGGTAATTTTCTGGTATGGGAGGATGGTCCGACGGTCCCTTAAACAGGTTTTCACGTTTATAGAGTCATCGCGTGTACGCTTCCGTCTTAAAAATACGTACATTTCGATTTTAATGTGAAAAACGGCAATAAATGAACAAAAACCGTGGCCTGCCGTAGTATAAAAAAAAAATTTCGACTATTGGGTGTTTTTTTGCTTGTAAACCGTTTAACGGACACGTCCAACAATGCGTGTAAAAATATAGTGTCGAAAAATAAATCCTTCACCATGAAAACTTGCAAAACATTATTTTTCAAAAAAGTGGTTTTAGCGTACTTAGGTGGTTTAAATTTGGATTTTCGGTTATTTTCTGGTATGGGAGGATTGTCCGACGGTCCCTTAAACAGGTTTTCACGTTTTTAGAGTCATCGCGTGTACGCTTCCGTCTTAAAAATACGTACATTTCGATTTTAAAGTGAAAAACGGCAATAAATGAACAAAAACCGTGGCCTGCCGTAGTATAAAAAAAAAATATCGACTATTGGGTGTTTTTTTGAGCGTAAACTATTTTAGGGACGCGTCGGACAATGCGTGTAAAGTTTTAGTGTCGAAAAATAAATCCTTCACCACGAAATCTTGCAAAACATTATTTTTAAAAAAAATGGTTTTAGCGTACTTAGATGGTTAAAATTTGGATTTTCGGTAATTTTCTGGTATGGGAGGATGGTCCGACGGTCCCTTAAACAGGTTTTCACGTTTTTAGAGTCATCGCGTGTACGCTTCCGTCTTAGAAATACGTACATTTCGATTTTAAAGTGAAAAACGGCAATAAATGAACAAAAACCGTGGCTTGCCGTAGTATAAAATAAAAATATCGACTATTGGGTGTTTTTTTGCTTGTAAACCGTTTAACGGACACGTCCAACAATGCGTGTAAAAATGTAGTGTCAAAAAATAAATCCTTCACCACGAAAACTTGCAAAACATTTTTTTTCAAAAAAGTGGTTTTAGCGTACTTAGATGGTTTAAATTTGGATTTTCGGTAATTTTCTGGTATAGGAGGATGGTCCGACGGTCCCTTAAACAGGTTTTCACGTTTTTAGAGTCATCGCGTGTACGCTTCCGTCTTAAAAATCCGTACATTTCGATTTTAAAGTGAAAAACGGCAATAAATGAACAAAAACCGTGGCCTGCCGTAGTATAAAAAAAAAATTTCGACTATTGGGTGTTTTTTTGCGCGTAAACCATTTTAGGGACCCGTCCGACAATGCGTGTAAAGTTTTAGTTTCGAAAAATAAATCCTTCACCACGAAAACTTGCAAAACATTTTTTTTCAAAAAAGTGGTTTTAGCGTACTTAGGTGGTTTAAATTTGGATTTTCGGTAATTTTCTAGTATAGGAGGATGGTCCGACGGTCCCTTAAACAGGGTTTCACGTTTTTAGAGTCATCGCGTGTACGCTTCCGTCTTAAAAATACGTACATTTCGATTTTAAAGTGAAAAACGGCAATAAATGAACAAAAACCGTGGCCTGCCGTAGTATAAAAAAAAAATATCGACTATTGGGTGTTTATTTGCGCGTAAACCATTTTAGGGACCCGTCCGACAATGCGTGTAAAGTTTTAGTGTCGAAAAATAAATCCTTCACCACGAAATCTTGCAAAACATTATTTTTCAAAAAAGTGGTTTTAGCGTACTTAGGTGGTTTAAATTTGGATTTTCGGTAATTTTCTGGTATGGGAGGATGGTCCGACGGTCCCTTAAACAGGTTTTCACGTTTTTAGAGTCATCGCGTGTACGCTTCCGTCTTAAAAATACGTACATTTCGATTTTAAAGTGAAAAACGGCAATAAATGAACAAAAACCGTGGCCTGCCGTAGTATAAAAAAAAAATATCGACTATTGGGTGTTTTTTTGCGTGTAAACCGTTTAACGGACTCGTCCAACAATGCGTGTAAAGTTTTAGTGTCGAAAAAAAAATCCTTCACCACGAAATCTTGCAAAACATTATTTTTCAAAAAAGTGGTTTTAGCGTACTTAGGTGGTTTTAATTTGGATTTTCCGTAATTTTCTGGTATGGGAGGATGGTCCGACGGTCCCTTAAACAGGTTTTCACGTTTTTAGAGTCATCGCGTGTACGCTTCGTCTTAAAAATACGTACATTTCGATTTTAAAGTGAAAAACGGCAATAAATGAACAAAAACCGTGGCCTGCCGTAGTATAAAAAAAAAATATCGACTATTGGTTGTTTTTTTGCGTGTAAACCGTTTAACGGACTCGTCCAACAATGCGTGTAAAGTTTTAGTTTCGAAAAATAAATCCTTCACCACAAAAACTTGCAAAACATTTTTTTTCAAAAAAGTGGTTTTAGCGTACTTAGGTGGTTTAAATTTGGATTTTCGGTAATTTTCTAGTATAGGAGGATGGTCCGACGGTCCCTTAAACAGGGTTTCACGTTTTTAGAGTCATCGCGTGTACGCTTCCGTCTTAAAAATACGTACATTTCGATTTTAAAGTGAAAAACGGCAATAAATGAACAAAAACCGTGGCCTGCCGTAGTATAAAAAAAAAATATCGACTATTGGGTGTTTATTTGCGCGTAAACCATTTTAGGGACCCGTCCGACAATGCGTGTAAAGTTTTAGTGTCGAAAAATAAATCCTTCACCAAGAAAACTTGCAAAACATTATTTTTCAAAAAAGTGGTTTTAGCGTACTTAGGTGGTTTAAATTTGGATTTTCGGTAATTTTCTGGTATGGGAGGATGGTCCGACGGTCCCTTAAACAGGTTTTCACGTTTTTAGAGTCATCGCGTGTACGCTTCCGTCTTAAAAATACGTACATTTCGATTTTAAAGTGAAAAACGGCAATAAATGAACAAAAACCGTGGCCTGCCGTAGTATAAAAAAAAATATCGACTATTGGGTGTTTTTTTGCGTGTAAACCGTTTAACGGACTCGTCCAACAATGCGTGTAAAGTTTTAGTGTCGAAAAATAAATCCTTCACCACGAAAATCTTGCAAAACATTATTTTTCAAAAAAGTGGTTTTAGCGTACTTAGGTGGTTTAAATTTGGATTTTCGGTAATTTTCTGGTATGGGAGGATGGTCCGACGGTCCCTTAAACAGGTTTTCACGTTTTTAGAGTCATCGCGTGTACGCTTCCGTCTTAAAAATACGTACATTTCGATTTTAAAGTGAAAAACGGCAATAAATGAACAAAAACCGTGGCCTGCCGTAGTATAAAAAAAAAATATCGACTATTGGGTGTTTTTTTGCGTGTAAACCGTTTAACGGACTCGTCCAACAATGCGTGTAAAGTTTTAGTGTCGAAAAATAAATCCTTCACCACGAAAACTTGCAAAACATTATTTTTCAAAAAAGTGGTTTTAGCGTACTTAGGTGGTTTAAATTTGGATTTTCGGTAATTTTCTGGTATGGGAGGATAGTCCGACGGTCCCTTAAACAGGTTTTCACGTTTTTAGAGTCATGGCGTGTACGCTTCCATCTTAAAAATACGTACATTTCGATTTTAAAGTGAAAAACGGCAATAAATGAACAAAAACCAAGGCCTGCCGTAGTATAAAAAAAAAATATCGACTATTGGGTGTTTTTTTGCGTGTAAACCGTTTAACGGACTCGTCCAACAATGCGTGTAAAGTTTTAGTGTCGAAAAATAAATCCTTCACCACGAAAACTTGCAAAACATTTTTTTCAAAAAAGTGGTTTTAGCGTACTTAGGTGGTTTAAATTTGGATTTTCGGTAATTTTCTAGTATAGGAGGATGGTCCGACGGTCCCTTAAACAGGGTTTCACGTTTTTAGAGTCATCGCGTGTACGCTTCCGTCTTAAAAATACGTACATTTCGATTTTAAAGTGAAAAACGGCAATAAATGAACAAAAACCGTGGCCTGCCGTAGTATAAAAAAAAATATCGACTATTGGGTGTTTATTTGCGCGTAAACCATTTTAGGGACCCGTCCGACAATGCGTGTAAAGTTTTAGTGTCGAAAAATAAATCCTTCACCACGAAATCTTGCAAAACATTATTTTTCAAAAAAGTGGTTTTAGCGTACTTAGGTGGTTTAAATTTGGATTTTCGGTAATTTTCTGGTATGGGAGGATGGTCCGACGGTCCCATAACAGGTTTTCACGTTTTTAGAGTCATCGCGTGTACGCTTCCGTCTTAAAAATACGTACATTTCGATTTTAAAGTGAAAAACGGCAATAAATGAACAAAAACCGTGGCCTGCCGTAGTATAAAAAAAAAATATCGACTATTGGGTGTTTTTTTGCTTGTAAACCGTTTAACGGACTCGTCCAACAATGCGTGTAAAGTTTAGTGTCGAAAAATAAATCCTTCACCACGAAAACTTGCAAAACATTATTTTTCAAAAAAGTGGTTTTAGCGTACTTAGGTGGTTTAAATTTGGATTTTCGGTAATTTTCTGGTATGGGAGGATGGTCCGACGGTCCCTTAAACAGGTTTTCACGTTTTTAGAGTCATCGCGTGTACGCTTCCGTCTTAAAAATACGTACATTTCGATTTTAAAGTGAAAAACGGCAATAAATGAACAAAAACCGTGGCCTGCCGTAGTATAAAAAAAAATATCGACTATTGGGTGTTTTTTTGCGTGTAAACCAGTTTAACGGACTCGTCCAACAATGCGTGTAAAGTTTTAGTGTCGAAAAATAAATCCTTCACCACGAAATCTTGCAAAACATTATTTTTCAAAAAAGTGGTTTTAGCGTACTTAGGTGGTTTAAATTTGGATTTTCGGTAATTTTCTGGTATAGGAGGATGGTCCGACGGTCCCTTAAACAGGTTTTCACGTTTTTAGAGTCATCGCGTGTACGCTTCCGTCTTAAAAATACGTACATTTCGATTTTAAAGTGAAAAACGGCAATAAATGAACAAAAACCGTGGCCTGCCGTAGTATAAAAAAAAATATCGACTATTGGGTGTTTTTTTGCGCGTAAACCATTTTAGGGACCCGTCCGACAATGCGTGTAAAGTTTAGTGTCGAAAAATAAATCCTTCACCACGAAATCTTGCAAAACATTATTTTTCAAAAAAGTGGTTTTAGCGTACTTAGGTGGTTTAAATTTGGATTTTCGGTAATTTTCTGGTATGGGAGGATGGTCCGACGGTCCCTTAAACAGGTTTTCACGTTTTTAGAGTCATCGCGTGTACGCTTCCGTCTTAAAAATACGTACATTTCGATTTTAAAGTGAAAAACGGCAATAAATGAACAAAAACCGTGGCCTGCCGTAGTATAAAAAAAAAATATCGACTATTGGGTGTTTTTTTGCTTGTAAACCGTTTAACGGACTCGTCCAACAATGCGTGTAAAATGTTAGTGTCGAAAAATAAATCCTTCACCACGAAATCTTGCAAAACATTATTTTTCAAAAAAGTGGTTTTAGCGTACTTAGGTGGTTTAAATTTGGATTTTCGGTAATTTTCTGGTATAGGAGGATGGTCCGACGGTCCCTTAAACAGGTTTTCACGTTTTTAGAGTCATCGCGTGTACGCTTCCGTCTTAAAAATACGTACATTTCGATTTTAAAGTGAAAAACGGCAATAAATGAACAAAAACCGTGGCCTGCCGTAGTATAAAAAAAAAATATCGACTATTGGGTGTTTTTTTGCGCGTAAACCATTTTAGGGACCCGTCCGACAATGCGTGTAAAGTTTTAGTGTCGAAAAATAAATCCTTCACCACGAAATCTTGCAAAACATTATTTTTCAAAAAAGTGGTTTTAGCGTACTTAGGTGGTTTAAATTTGGATTTTCGGTAATTTTCTGGTATAGGAGGATGGTCCGACGGTCCCTTAAACAGGTTTTCACGTTTTTAGAGTCATCGCGTGTACGCTTCCGTCTTAAAAATACGTACATTTCGATTTTAAAGTGAAAAACGGCAATAAATGAACAAAAACCGTGGCCTGCCGTAGTATAAAAAAAAAATATCGACTATTGGGTGTTTTTTTGCGTGTAAACCAGTTTAACGGACTCGTCCAACAATGCGTGTAAAGTTTTAGTGTCGAAAAATAAATCCTTCACCACGAAAACTTGCAAAACATTATTTTTCAAAAAAGTGGTTTTAGCGTACTTAGGTGGTTTAAATTTGGATTTTCGGTAATTTTCTGGTATAGGAGGATGGTCCGACGGTCCCTTAAACAGGTTTTCACGTTTTTAGAGTCATCGCGTGTACGCTTCCGTCTTAAAAATACGTACATTTCGATTTTAAAGTGAAAAACGGCAATAAATGAACAAAAACCGTGGCCTGCCGTAGTATAAAAAAAAAATATCGACTATTGGGTGTTTTTTTGCGCGTAAACCATTTTAGGGACCCGTCCGACAATGCGTGTAAAGTTTTAGTGTCGAAAAATAAATCCTTCACCACGAAATCTTGCAAAACATTATTTTTCAAAAAAGTGGTTTTAGCGTACTTAGGTGGTTTAAATTTGGATTTTCGGTAATTTTCTGGTATGGGAGGATGGTCCGACGGTCCCTTAAACAGGTTTTCACGTTTTTAGAGTCATCGCGTGTACGCTTCCGTCTTAAAAATACGTACATTTCGATTTTAAAGTGAAAAACGGCAATAAATGAACAAAAACCGTGGCCTGCCGTAGTATAAAAAAAAAATATCGACTATTGGGTGTTTTTTTGCGTGTAAACCGTTTAACGGACTCGTCCAACAATGCGTGTAAAGTTTTAGTGTCGAAAAATAAATCCTTCACCACGAAATCTTGCAAAACATTATTTTTCAAAAAAGTGGTTTTAGCGTACTTAGGTGGTTTAAATTTGGATTTTCGGTAATTTTCTGGTATGGGAGGATGGTCCGACGGTCCCTTAAACAGGTTTTCACGTTTTTAGAGTCATCGCGTGTACGCTTCCGTCTTAAAAATACGTACATTTCGATTTTAAAGTGAAAAACGGCAATAAATGAACAAAAACCGTGGCCTGCCGTAGTATAAAAAAAAAATATCGACTATTGGGTGTTTTTTTGCGTGTAAACCGTTTACGGACTCGTCCAACAATGCGTGTAAAGTTTTAGTGTCGAAAAAAAAATCCTTCACCACGAAATCTTGCAAAACATTATTTTTCAAAAAAGTGGTTTTAGCGTACTTAGGTGGTTTAAATTTGGATTTTCGGTAATTTTCTAGTATAGGAGGATGGTCCGACGGTCCCTTAAACAGGGTTTCACGTTTTTAGAGTCATCGCGTGTACGCTTCCGTCTTAAAAATACGTACATTTCGATTTTAAAGTGAAAAACGGCAATAAATGAACAAAAACCGTGGCCTGCCGTAGTATAAAAAAAAAATATCGACTATTGGGTGTTTATTTGCGCGTAAACCATTTTAGGGACCCGTCCGACAATGCGTGTAAAGTTTTAGTGTCGAAAAATAAATCCTTCACCACGAAATCTTGCAAAACATTATTTTTCAAAAAAGTGGTTTTAGCGTACTTAGGTGGTTTAAATTTGGATTTTCGGTAATTTTCTGGTATGGGAGGATGGTCCGACGGTCCCTTAAACAGGTTTTCACGTTTTTAGAGTCATCGCGTGTACGCTTCCGTCTTAAAAATACGTACATTTCGATTTTAAAGTGAAAAACGGCAATAAATGAACAAAAACCGTGGCCTGCCGTAGTATAAAAAAAAATATCGACTATTGGGTGTTTTTTTGCGTGTAAACCGTTTAACGGACTCGTCCAACAATGCGTGTAAAGTTTTAGTGTCGAAAAATAAATCCTTCACCACGAAAACTTGCAAAACATTTTTTTTCAAAAAAGTGGTTTTAGCGTACTTAGGTGGTTTAAATTTGGATTTTCGGTAATTTTCTGGTATAGGAGGATGGTCCGACGGTCCCTTAAACAGGTTTTCACGTTTTTAGAGTCATCGCGTGTACGCTTCCGTCTTAAAAATACGTACATTTCGATTTTAAAGTGAAAAAACGGCAATAAATGAACAAAAACCGTGGCCTGCCGTAGTATAAAAAAAAATATCGACTATTGGGTGTTTATTTGCGCGTAAACCATTTTAGGGACCCGTCCGACAATGCGTGTAAAGTTTTAGTGTCGAAAAATAAATCCTTCACCACGAAATCTTGCAAAACATTATTTTTCAAAAAAGTGGTTTTAGCGTACTTAGGTGGTTTAAATTTGGATTTTCGGTAATTTTCTGGTATGGGAGGATGGTCCGACGGTCCCTTAAACAGGTTTTCACGTTTTTAGAGTCATCGCGTGTACGCTTCCGTCTTAAAAATACGTACATTTCGATTTTAAAGTGAAAAACGGCAATAAATGAACAAAAACCGTGGCCTGCCGTAGTATAAAAAAAAAATATCGACTATTGGGTGTTTTTTTGCGTGTAAACCGTTTAACGGACTCGTCCAACAATGCGTGTAAAAATGTAGTGTCGAAAAATAAATCCTTCACCACGAAATCTTGCAAAACATTATTTTTCAAAAAAGTGGTTTTAGCGTACTTAGGTGGTTTAAATTTGGATTTTCGGTAATTTTCTGGTATAGGAGGATGGTCCGACGGTCCCTTAAACAGGTTTTCACGTTTTTAGAGTCATCGCGTGTACGCTTCCGTCTTAAAAATACGTACATTTCGATTTTAAAGTGAAAAACGGCAATAAATGAACAAAAACCGTGGCCTGCCGTAGTATAAAAAAAAATTTCGACCTATTGGGTGTTTTTTTGCGCGTAACCAGTTTAGGGACCCGTCCGACAATGCGTGTAAAGTTTTAGTGTCGAAAAATAAATCCTTCACCACGAAACTTGCAAACATTTATTTTTCAAAAAGTGGTTTTAGCGTACTTAGGTGGTTTAAATTTGGATTTTCGGTAATTTTCTGGTATGGGAGGATGGTCCGACGGTCCCTTAAACAGGTTTTCACGTTTTTAGAGTCATCGCGTGTACGCTTCCGTCTTAAAAATACGTACATTCGATTTTAAAGTGAAAAACGGCAATAAATGAACAAAAACCGTGTGGCCTGCAGTGTAGTATAAAAAAAAAATACGAATATGGTGTTGGTTTTTTGCTTGTAAACCGTTTAACGGACTGTCCAAACCACCAATGCGTTCGTGTAAGTGTAGTGTCGAAAAAATATATAAACTTCACCACGAAAACTGGCAAAACATTTTTTTTCACAAAAGCGGTTTTTAGCGTAATTAGGTGGTTAAATTGGAAATTGTCGGGGTAATTTTCTGGTAT
>NC_040877.1:53439438-53539739 GCF_003676215.2 Rhopalosiphum maidis | reverse complement strand
ATAAAAAAAATATCGATTTTGTGTTTTTTTTGCTCGCAACCGTCGTAGGAACCCATCCGACGATGCGTGTAATGTTCAGAGTCGAAAAATAAATCCTTCACCACGAAAACTTGCAACCATTATTTATCAAAAAAGTGGTTTTTACCGTACTTAGGTGGTTTAATTTGGATTTTCCGCAATTTTCTGATACAGGAGGAAGGTCCGACGGTCCCTAGTACAGGTTTCCACGTTTTTAGAGTTATCGCGTGTACTCTTCGGTCTGAAAAATACGTAAATTTAGATTTTTTGGTGAAAAACGTCAATAAATGAACAGAAATCGTGGGGGCCGTAGTATATAAAAAAAATATCGACTATTTTGTGTTTTTTTGCTCGCAAACCGTCGTAGGAACCCATCCAACGATGCGTGTAATGTTTCAGAGTCGAAAAATAAATCCTTCACCACGAAAACTTGCGAACCATTATCTATCAAAAAAGTGGTTTTTACCGTACTTAGGTGGTTTAAATTGGGATTTTCGGTAATTTTCTGATATAGGAGGAAGGTCCGACGGGCCCTTGTACAGGTTTCTCCACGTTTTTAGTAGTCACCGCGTGTACTCTTCGGTCTGAAAAAAATGTAAAATTAGAATTTTAGGTGAAAAACGTCAAAAAATGAACAGGGGCCGTGGGGGACCGTAATATAAAAAAAAAAATATCGACTATTTGGTGTTTATTTGCTCGTAATCCGTTTTGGGAACCCGTCCGACGTTGCGTGTAAAGTTTCAGAGTCGAAAAATAAATCCTTCACCACGAAAACTTGCAAACCATTATTTTTCAAAAAAGTGGTTTTTACCGTACTTAGGTGGTTTAAATTTGGATTTTCCGCAATTTTCTGATACAGGAGGAAGGTCAACGGTCCCTAGTACAGGTTTCCACGTTTTTAGAGTTATCGCGTGTACTCTTCGGTCTGAAAAATACGTATATTAGATTTTTTGGTGAAAAACGTCAATAAATGAACAGAAATCGTGGGGGGCCGTAGTATATAAAAAAAATATCGACTATTTTGTGTTTTTTTGCTCGCAAACCGTCGTAGGAACCCATCCAACGATGCGTGTAATGTTTCAGAGTCGAAAAATAAATCCTTCACCACGAAAAACTTGCGAACCATTATCTATCAAAAAAGTGGTTTTTACCGTACTTAGGTGTTTAAATTGGGATTTTCGGTAATTTCTGATATAGGAGGAAAGTCCGACGGTCCCTAGTACAGGTTTCCACGTTTTTAGAGTTATCGCGTGTACTCTTCGGTCTGAGAAATACGTAATTTAGATGTTAGGTTTAAAAACGTCAAAAAATGAACAGGGGCCGTGGGCGGCCGTAGTATATAAAAAAAATATCGACTATTTTGTGTGTTTTGCTCGTAAACCGTCGTAGGAAACCGTCCGACGATGCGTGTAATGTTTCAGAGTCGAAAAATAAATCCTTCACCACGAAAACTTGCAAACCATTATTTTCAAAAAAGTGGTTTTTACCGTACTTAGGTGGTTTAAATTTGGATTTTCGGCAATTTTCTGATACAGGAGGAAGGTTCGACGGTCCCTAGTACAGGTTTCCACGTTTTTAGAGTTATCGCGTGTACTCTTCGGTCTGAAAAATACGTATATTTAGATTTTTTGGTGAAAAACGTCAATAAATGAACAGAATCGTGGGGGGCCGTAGTATATAAAAAAAATATCGACTATTTTGTGTTTTTTTTGCTCGCAAACCGTCGTAGGAACCCATCCAACGATGCGTGTAATGTTTCAGAGTCGAAAAATAAATCCTTCACCACGAAAACTTGCGAACCATTATCTATCAAAAAAGTGGTTTTACCGTACTTAGGTGGTTTAAATTGGGATTTTCGGTAATTTTCTGATATAGGAGGAAGGTCCGACGGGCCCTTGTACAGGTTTCCACGTTTTTAGAGTCACCGCGTGTACTCTTCGGTCTGAAAAAAATGTAAAATTAGAATTTTAGGTGAAAAACGTCAAAAATGAACAGGGGCCGTGGGGGACCGTAATATAAAAAAAAAAATATCGACTATTTGGTGTTTATTTGCTCGTAATCCGTTTTGGGAACCCGTCCGACGTTGCGTGTAAAGTTTCAGAGTCGAAAAATAAATCCTTCACCACGAAAACTTGCAAACCATTATTTTTCAAAAAAGTGGTTTTTACCGTACTTAGGTGGTTTAAATTTGGATTTTCCGCAATTTTCTGATACAGGAGGAAGGTCAACGGTCCCTAGTACAGGTTTCCACGTTTTTTAGAGTTATCGCGTGTACTCTTCGGTCTGAAAAATACGTATATTTAGATTTTTGGTGAAAAAACGTCAATAAATGAACAGAAATCGTGGGGGGGCCGTAGTATATAAAAAAAATATCGACTATTTTGTGTTTTTTTGCTCGCAAACCGTCGTAGGAACCCATCCAACGATGCGTGTAATGTTTCAGAGTCGAAAAATAAATCCTTCACCACGAAAACTTGCGAACCATTATCTATCAAAAAAGTGGTTTTTACCGTACTTAGGTGGTTTAAATTGGGATTTTCGGTAATTTTCTGATATAGGAGGAAAGTCCGACGGTCCCTAGTACAGGTTTCCACGTTTTTAGAGTTATCGCGTGTACTCTTCGGTCTGAGAAAATACGTAAATTTAGATGTTTAGGTTAAAAACGTCAAAAAATGAACAGGGGCCGTGGGCGGCCGTAGTATATAAAAAAATATCGACTATTTTGTGTGTTTTTGCTCGTAAACCGTCGTAGGAAACCGTCCGACGATGCGTGTAATGTTTCAGAGTCGAAAAATAATCCTTCACCACGAAAACTTGCAAACCATTATTTTTCAAAAAAGTGTTTTTACCGTACTTAGGTGGTTTAAATTTGGATTTTCCGCAATTTTCTGATACAGGAGGAAGGTCCAACGGTCCCTAGTACAGGTTTCCACGTTTTAGAGTTATCGCGTGTACTCTTCGGTCTGAAAAATACGTATATTTAGATTTTTTGGTGAAAAACGTCAATAAATGAACAGAAATCGTGGGGGGCCGTAGTATATAAAAAAAATATCGACTATTTTGTGTTTTTTTGCTCGCAAACCGTCGTAGGAACCCATCCAACGATGCGTGTAATGTTTCAGAGTCGAAAAATAAATCCTTCACCACGAAAACTTGCGAACCATTATCTATCAAAAAAGTGGTTTTTACCGTACTTAGGTGGTTTAAATTGGGATTTTCGGTAATTTTCTGATATAGGAGGAAAGTCCGACGGTCCCTAGTACAGGTTTCCACGTTTTTAGAGTTATCGCGTGTACTCTTCGGTCTGAGAAATACGTAAATTTAGATGTTTAGGTTAAAAACGTCAAAAAATGAACAGGGGCCGTGGGCGGCCGTAGTATATAAAAAAAATATCGACTATTTTGTGTGTTTTTGCTCGTAAACCGTCGTAGGAAACCGTCCGACGATGCGTGTAATGTTTCAGAGTCGAAAAATAAATCCTTCACCACGAAAACTTGCAAACCATTATTTTTCAAAAAGTGGTTTTTACCGTACTTAGGTGGTTTAAATTTGGATTTTCGGCAATTTTCTGATATAGGAGGAAGGTTCGACGGTCCCTAGTACAGGTTTCCATGTTTTTAGAGTCACCGCGTGTGTGTTTCCGTCTTAAAAATACGTAAATTTAGATTTTTAAGTGAAAAACGTCAAAAAATGAACAGGGGCCGTGTGGGCGGCCGTAGGATATAAAAAAAATATCGACAATATTGTGTTTTTTTGCTCGTAAACCGTCGTAGGAACCCATCCGACGATGCGTGTAATGTTTCAGAGTCGAAAAATAAATACTTCACCACGAAAACTTGCAAACCATTATTTTTCAAAAAAGTGGTTTTTACCGTACTTAGGTGGTTTAAATTTGGATTTTCGGCAATTTTCTGATATAGGAGGAAGGTTCGACGGTCCCTAGTACAGGTTTCCACGTTTTTAGAGTCATCGCGTGTACTCTTCCGTCTTAAAAATACGTATATTTAGATTTTTTGGTGAAAAACGTCAATAAATGAACAGAAATCGTGGGGGGCCGTAATATAAAAAAAAAAAATATCGACTATTTGGCGTTTATTTGCTCGTAATCCGTTTTGGGAACCCGTCCGACGTTGCGTGTAAAGTTTCAGAGTCGAAAAATAAATCCTTCACCACGAAAACTTGCAAACTTATTTTAAAATATAATACCCATCCTACGGTTAATAATATTTGAATTCAACACTTGTCTAATTCTAGTATTATACTTAATATTATTATATAATAAAATATATATAATATACTATATAAATCAATAATAAATATAACTGTCTATGTCCTATGATATAATTATGTTTTATTGTAAATATTTAGTTTAGATAGACAGCTACTGGAGTTGAACTATTAAAATTACAAAATTTTATATTTTGATTTTCTAATTTTTAGTTTTTAATAGTACAACTAAAATTAATTAATATTACTCACAAAATGATTGATTAGTATTTTATAGATCGCAGACTGCTCAGTTAATCCATGTTATTTTTTTTTTTAGACATTCTATACTCCTAAGTAGAACTGTTAGCTGTATTGACCAAGACTCATAGCCTGATTGAACAAATTCGGTTCTCCATGTTTCCGAGTTTTAATATCAACAGCATGGCAAAAAATGGCAGGCCAATTTAAGCTCAAACTACTATCAATTTTTCAGGCCAATCAATTTATAAATTGGGTCTAATTATTCTACAATATTGGATTTTTAAAAAGCAAATATATACCCAGCACGGTACAAATGAAGCCACTACAATAGTTAAGGTTATTATGTCGGTATAAGTCCACTGCACACTTTATTCGGCCACCCAAAGACCTTAGTGGCATGGTGGTAAGCTGTAAAATCTCCGCGGTTTAAGACGCCGCCCTTCTACAATACCCCAAATATTACAGTGATAGTGGCACTTTACAACGGCTGCGAAAATTGTTCACAGGTCAGTTTTGCGGTGGTACCAATCAAATTACAGTCTGGTGAGGGCACAGACACAGTCAGGATACATATAATAATATAATATTTATATATATTATATGGATATCGTTCAGTACCGTCGTGCCACCACAATTAGACATCGTCACATCAGCACTCAAACATCTGCTGACCATCGGTCGTGTGTTTCCGTAACCTCATATTATTTGATATTTAATATTTGATTTATTTCTATTTTTTTTATTTTTACAATATATCTTGGTGAGACGACTCCTGCACCAAGACATTGTATTTTAGTACGATCGCAAAATACCTTTTGCGATTTGGATCAGCTTATTATTTTTACGCGTCTCCAATTGCGTTCGGCCGTTCGTCAGCCTCAGCTCGAGTTGCAACGCGAAAACGTTGTACATCACTGGGCCGTTATTATATTGAGGTGCGTCCGGGTGGGCCACAACGTCGCCGCCACCTACTCGGTGCTAAACGCTTCAGTACATTTTTAATATTTTTATCATTGTTGTTCGGCCTTTTCGCCGGTGTTTCGATCGCCGCAAGCAACTTTTCTACCACTTGTCGTTACGTTTGTACGCGTAATGCATCGTTTCGTCACCATCAAGCAGTCGGTCGCATTGCTCCATAACGATTATTTTTTGAGCTGTCGTAAATCAGTAACGTTTGCCATAATTTCTGTAATGGTGTCATCGAGGCACAATCGCTGTCTACTCCGGTACGGCTGACCTCCGTGTCGCTGTCGCCACCGGCCCGCGCGATTGTAAAAGGCGGGTGTCGTTCGGCTGTCCGCCATGCAGAGGGGATCTAACACGTCTCTATCGGAACGTGGGACACTCGTGAACTCGTCACTCGATGGGTTGCCGGAGAACGTACACTGGTTTTTTTTCGTCAAACTCCGTAGTGCATCCTCTTTTTCATACTCACGATCCTGAATCACCACATGGGAAGGTTTCACCGGATTAACATAATTTTACGTTCGTCGTCGGTTCGTCAACAGTGAAATTGTATCTTTGTGTAATTCCATGCTGTTTAAGTTAACGCTGCGAAAAACTTAATAAATTATAACGATAATTAAATTCTTATTTTAATAATTATAATAATTAGAATATTAATAGTTAAAATAAATATGTCGTATTCCTATGTTGATTATGACCTGTATTTAAATATAATAGAAAAAAACTATATTAAACTTATTAAATATTATGTCGTTTATGTTATTACTTATTAGTAACATACTAAGTACTAACATAGGTAAACATTTATTTGCAAAAAAAAAAAAAGGTGAATGAATAATACCATTGATTTCTGTTGGATTTTAAAATTTTGGCGGAACATTATTTATAGCTGTGTAGTGCTTATACACAAATCAACTGGATGCCGTTACCAATCAATTACCCACTCAAAATTTGACTGTGATTGCTGCTGACCAATGTCTCCTAACGTGGTTCTGATACTCTATACTAAATGGCACCAGGTCGTTAAAGTCTATGTTTCCTAAGTCGTTGAACGTTTTCGTTGTATTGTAATCAAATTGTCTGTACAATGCGCCGTGCAAGACGAGTAATGTGATACACGTCATAATATATTACTATTATATATATATTTATTTGGTCATTTTAGATTTAAATATAGGTGTTATTAGCTAATGATACTTACTAAACAATATAAATTATGTATAAATCATTCATTACCATGGACACCTGTTGGCGGTTTGAAAAAAACTAATTTTATGTATTTTTAAGAGCGTAAAAATGTGTTAGACTTGAGAAATATGTGTGCAATAGCGGAAGAACATTCTTTAGTGCCCCTGGGGATGAATCTTGAAATAAGCCTTTATGGGTGACAGGTATTTTTGATGGAAGTATACTTACTTGTGTATTTTCTTCTCGAACAATTCGCTAGTTTTCGGACGATTAAGTTTTTTGCAATAATTTCAATAATTAGGTACTTGTGAATAGCACATCACTGATTAACCAATAATAATTGTTATTGATTTATATGTTATGTATTTATTTACAATTGTAACTCGAATACTTTAGTACAGTTCTAGAATGGACTACCAAAAAATATTGTTTATAATCGAATAATGTTAGGAATTAAACACCCGTTTATTGGTTCATGGTTACGTACTTTTGTTGAATTCCCATATTCGTAAATCAAGCGGATTACGAAGTAGCAGAGATTAAGTGTGGAAATATTTCAATAATATTTCTACAATAGAAAAAAAAAGAGAAGTAGTTAGTTTATTGCTGTATTAAATTATAAGAGAAAAAATTTTTAACATAGCTAAAATATAATATGTGCATATACTTATACAAAAAAACACGTCCAGATGACAGTCGGTGCAATGCCAGAATACTCCGACTAATGCCGAAACGCTGATGACCCAAATAGGCATTTTCATAATTCCATTATTAAATACACATGAACCTGTGCAGGTGCGCGAGATCGATGGTGACCGGATACAGGCAGTATTAACGACAGCCAACAGGACGATGATTACACAGTATTAGGACCTGTGTGGTGGCTTTTCGCAAACTACAGTGTCCCGTCACTGTAATTTACACGTGCATTCGCTGTCGTCGGAGACAAGCAATAGATAGTTACTATTATTGCCCCATTGACTGCGCCGGAGGTATCTATCAGTACAACTCCGGAATACTTTAACTATGCACTATTGACTGATACTAATACCGTTCGATAAGTTTTTAGGGATGTCTTTCACCTTCAATGCGCAAGTCTGCCCGGGTGGGTCTTGCTGTAGCAAGATCAGGTGAATGACTGTTGACCTGTGGTGGGTCGTACGGCCTTTTATATTAGTGACGGAACCGCAAAGCACAATCGCCGATAACGATACAAAAATTTAATAATATAATAATAGGTATGCAAATAATACATTAATTAAAAAAAAAATAATAACAATAGTATGTCATGCAATTAAAATTATAATAATAATAAAAATAACAATATATAAATAATTAATATCAATAACAAGATATTATATAATAGGTAATACGAATAATAATAATATTAAATATGGTTTAAACATATAGGTATAGTTTAAAATGTTTAAATATAAAGAAATTTAGATTTTTTTTTTTTAAATATTGAAAACAAATAAAAATTTATAAATATTTATTAATTGAAAAAATCAAGAGTTACTTAAAACAAATACTACACATCTATACATATTTATAAAATACTTATACATTAAAATATAGCACGGTGTTTACATAAACTTAATAAATACAATTATTTCCGATAACATAGTCATCTCTCTATTGTTTATTTGTGGAATATAATAATATATAATATTATTATAATAACATTAAATTATTTAATTTTAATATTTTTAAGTATAAAATTGATTCTAGTGCCTAGTTAGGTTGGGATCTAAATCTCTATTCTCTATTCTTTTTACTAAAATAATTACTTGTAGATGAATAATTTATATTAAAACATACAACAACATTCAAACAGCGTCATAGATGTCGGACGATTGCAGAAACTTAAGTAAACATAAAAACGTATTGAACTACAATATTTAATTAATTGAATTATTCAATTAATCCATATGTTTTAACATTATAATTCATACGTTTATATGACTACATGAGAAAGATATACAGTTTAGCACATATTTTTGTAATAAGTGATGAAAATTTAATTATTGTATTCGACTGATTTTGTATTAATTTTCACCTAGTTAGCATTGTATAATGACCTATTTCAGAGTACGATGTTGATGCACGGACATCGACGGTAACCGGATACAGACATAATATTATAGACATATATTAAAGACATATCTTTAACCGTTGACATAACTGACGAGGAGATAATTATTATCCATTATCAGAACCTGTGCGATGCTGTACTTGCTGCCTCGTATTTTCTGTCATCGGATATCGACGTCCGAGTTATGTCGCCGGTGATCGCTGATTCCGCAGCACTTTAATCGAATATTAATTACCACTGCCATCGCGCACAATAGCGTCGCACACTGCATCTGTTTGCCGTCCGTTACTATCGTTACGCACAGTAATAAAAAAAACGCTCACCATATTCTTCCACCTCCGACCGGCCAAGATTTAAGAGAATATTATATTTCGAGGTGACTAGTGCCGTATACTAAATATTCTTTTAAACTTGTCACATCCTCGTTCACTGTGATATGCCATAGATTATTTGTAGTTTCAGTTATATCTAATTTTTGTTAGTCATAATTTGTTGTATATGTATTTAATAAGATAAAGCACTCGGAGAGTACCGTAAGTAAAAATTGGGAAAACATACGACTCAATGTAATAGCGAGTTAAGCAATTTCTCGACTCTGGATACTACCAAAATACATAAATCATGAGAATATATTTTATAAACTTAGTGTTGTATAATATCGAAAGAACGATCGCATAATAAAACATTATTATTAAAATTAATATTCAGAATAAAGTATAAACATGGCATGACATTCTAAACAAATTTCCTATAACTTAGAGATGACGGCGAATACAATTTATATGATTTTTAATTCGTTAATATATAAGTCATAAGTACCTAGCCTCGTTACTTAGATTTAATTTAATCATAATATCAATACAATCATCAAAATCATTTAATTTATAACGTTTGCCTTATCATGATACTTATGGTCGAAAAAAGACAAAAAAACCTAATATGTCATTCAATATTAAAATAAATATGGTTTCTGATGTCAGCCTTACAAAGTAGAAGCACACCGACGGCGGTGTCGAACAAGAACGGTTGCCCGGATTCAATGCGGTGCATGATCAAAGGTTAGGTTTGAAACGAACGCGCGAGGTTCGGTGTTCATCAACGGCCATCACTTGCCGTCAAGTCGGTCACGCAACACAGCGTTTGTCACCGAGTTACGGGCAATTTTCGTAGCGATCGGCAATTCACTGAAGTACACCGTGTGCAGGAGAGCGTCGCCTCGACCCGAAGGTCCGTCCCCACCGACGAATTATTGCCGATGTCTCGAGATAGCTGGTGACATGTGTGTGCGTCTTGACTTGTTGTCGTCTCCGAATTAAAAATCAGTACGACTTTTCGAAAACGATCAGTGGCATTCGCAGGAATGCAGGATCGCAATTCGTTTCAGCAACCCGTCCGACGATGCGGGTAAAATTTCAGAGTCGACAAATAAATCCTTCACCACTAAAAAGCCGGCCGGGTCGTTTCCCTATCGGATGGAAAACCTGTAAAATATTGCATTTTGGCACCGAATCGCCATCTCGTATCCTCCCCCTCGTCTAATTTTGAGTCGTTCTGCTGATGTATTTTTTCCTTTTTTGATATCATTATTATTATTTTTTTCTTGTTGTACTTGTTAAAATATTCATTTTTTTTCTTCATTTATAAAATGTATTATAGTGCTTACTGTTACTGTCCATATGGAAAAGTTTTACTGCAAATAATTTTTATCTAATTCATTTCACTTTGCTACTTATTAAATTTTTTTTATACCAATTTGTAGGTAGACTGTTTTATTTATTTAAATGTTTTATATCTATTGTTAGCCCATATGGCAGATTTTTTTCCGAAAATTATTTCTTGTTTCATACATTTACACTGTTTTTTCTTATTAAAATGTGTTATATATATTGATATAGATCTTACAGCAAGTTTTTTTCGGAAATTAATGTTTGTTTCATTTGTTTACACTTTTTTTATAATCAATACTATAGTTGTTAGCTTTTTAGGCAAGCTTTTTTGTATATAAGTAATTGATTATTTTTTATTTGTATCAATTATGTATAGGTACCTAGATTTGAAATTAAATGTCATAAATTGAAAATAATACTTACACAATGAATTATAGTCTTAATTTAATATTTAAATTAATCGACTATTAAGATTGTTAATATATTTTCGAAGTTTTTGCAAGAGATATTTAAAAAATAGTGGCTGTAAAATAGGTTCAATAGTTAGTAGTTCGAACTATCGAAGAGAACACAACTTGTAAGAATACACCCGAAAACAATTTGAAACCAATGAAAAAAATATGCAACCAGATAAAGGTGTTAAAAATTGTAGCGCTTTAGCAGCAGTTCAATGGGACTGTAGGACAGGAATTTGGTCAGAAAAATCAAGAATCCCCCTTCTCTGGTGAAATTATTTACGTATTTATGTTACTGGCAAAGTAAAAATTCGGACTTTTTGAACATCACCCGATTTTTAAAGGCAAAGTTGAAATAAGTTAACATTATCCGGGCATTGTATACAGTTCCCAATTCGATTTCAGCACTGTAGGTTAAATATTGATTATATTAAAAATTACATAAATCTTACAGGGAAATTAAGTAATCATAAAAAAATCTAAAATAGATGCTATGTAAAATATTTTCATTACAGTATAATTAAAATTATTATGATTATTATATTCTACAATTATATTATATACTATAGTCTATAATACACGAAATAGTTGTTGTCTAGTCTAGGCATACGTTCCCGTATTGGTCAATGACGGTGGATGGTGACGGCGATTGGCTAGAGCGTTTACTGTCGCATCAAATATTGACAAGTGACAACTATGTCGATCGAGAACAGACGGCGGTGATCACGTGGGCGGATGATATAGATACAATGTGAGCTTCAACGGAAACCGTCGCAAATATTTACGAACAAACTCATCTCGAGCTCAACGAGTTTAAGCACTGCAACAACTGTAGCCACGACCACTGCCGAGGAAGCATCTTCACTGTTCTCATCGTAACGGCTGCGTCGCGTTCCGTTGTCGTCCAAGCTAGACGGGTAAAGATCTGTCAGCTGCTTCGTAGTCGACAAGCTGGCTTCAGAGCGGAAACCAAATATATTTGCGCCGGAAATACCAGAACATCCGGAACACAGACAGCGATTTGAATAGCAGCGACTACGATTGCGCTGTTCTACGCGCCTCTGTCCAATTTTGAAATTATTTTTAGCTCGATGACCTGTCTCGTCGATGTATACCGTTTACCGTCTGGATCCTGTTCCTCCCGCGACAGCGTTTGTTTAAATTTACCGTATAACTGAATAATAGGTCATCGTGATTGAAATCAGTGACGGTTTGGACAGTTTTTCTACACCGAGTTTGGTACCAGGTGCTTATAAAACATGCGATAAATGATGCGTGTACGTGTCTTAACATTTTAAAATTTATTCTTCAAACACATTATAATTAATTAAAAACAAAATAATAATAATAATATAATAACAATATCTATAAATATCGATATAACAGATTTGTGTGAGGGGCAACCCGATGTGTCGATGACGTAATAATTTGTCACTTTGTAATATTGTCCGCACACGGCTGATCGATTGTGGCTATAGTGGTTACTGCTCGTCTTGAATCAGTTTTGGCACTAGCTGTACGGTGATAGTGGACTGTAATTCATATAGTATTTATGAGACACGGAATTGAAGGAGAATATGGAGTACAGAAAATATTATAAATAGTATACCGAAATAAGAATTGTATCGAGAATACAAACAATTCCGACAGTAAAAAAAAATATTAATAAGTAGTTGTGATACGATGTAATGATAATGAATAATGAAACATATTCAAAACTTAATGATAATAAAAATGTACAATAATATGATAATATACTTAAAAGGTTAGGTTAGTAATTATCTTATATCAATATTATGGGTACAAAAATGGGTCCGCAATAATTTTTGTCCATTTTGAAAGCGATAAGTTGAGACCCAGATATAAAAAGGTAGTAGGTAAGTCGGGTCCCAGCAAAACATTGGTGCAAATAAGTCTAAAATGTTAAAAACTTAATACTTTAATATTTGTTAATAATTCTGTTAAAATTTATAATATTACGTCATATTGCATATTATAATGGTACACCGCCCGGACACCAATTAATTCTTGTTATATAATTATTTGTTTAAAATTTGTTAAATTTGTATCATTTAAGTTTTTACTTAAATATTAACAATTTTTTGATTATTATTATTTATACCACATATTGTACAATTCGACATACTATATATTATTATTCAGCATACTAATATTGTTAACATTTTTTACCAGGACACATTTTTTTAAGTATTTATACCATTATTATTTATTTAGAACACGATATGAAAACCACTTATACTTTAGTTTATATATTTTTTTCCGGGCCCATTTTACCGAGATAAGGTCATTTGGAACCCAATTTACCAATCCCAGAACTAGACACTTTAAAAAAAAAAGTAAAGATCGAACTACACTTGAGTTCAAAATACAGTGCAGTTCTATATAATATTATGTCATAACACAGTGTCTTATAATTTTATTAAATAATATAAACTTGTAACGTACATTATATTATAAAAAAATAAAAAAATTTTAAAAATAAAAATTAGTATGTTAATGATTTTATTTTAAGCGGAAGGCAAAATAATATTGTTTTACAAAGTTTAAATTAACATTATTTTTTGTACAATTGCTTTTAACCCGATTGCAATTCCATCATAATACATATTTTTACCCAAGTGCAATTCCACCGTTTTATTTAGGTAAAAAGTGCAATTCGTCTATCCCTAATACTATAACAACGCTAATCAGCCGAACAAGAAAAAAGGTAGTATAAAGTATAACATTATGTAATAGAGTGGTAACGACCGACAATAACAATACATAATGATATAAAGAGTGGAAATTAATCAACAAAAATGACTTATCTTTAACGCGGAGCTGAGGCTCATGGCTTGACCATGGACAGAAACAGAAATAGATTTTATGTAGAACTGTAAATAGCTGATGGCTGTTGGATTTTCGAGGTGAAATGGCCCCGAAAACACGTGAAACAGCACATATTACTATCACGAGTTGAGGAATGTGGGTGCGTAGTCAGTACGGATAAGTGCCGCGGTTATAAGTCACAGATACTTTCAGCAAGTAAGACTACGGCTACTACAACCGAAAATGGTTGGCAAAGCTTGAACATAACACATTAACAACATATGGCGGTGAGACTCGCGGTGGCGGAGCGAAACCAGTCAGAACTGAGAGGCTGTGAGGGATGGAACATATATAAATACATATAAATATAATGAGTATAATTATAATAATAAATATAAGTATTCAATTTGATTAGATTAAATTAATATTAAGATGCTAGAGTTAGGTTAGGTACTTAAAATAGTTCGGTTTGTTTACTTATTGATTTTATAAGAAATTTTATTTTAATTACCTTGCT
Organism: Rhopalosiphum maidis; assembly: GCF_003676215.2. Lineage (NCBI taxonomy): Eukaryota > Metazoa > Arthropoda > Insecta > Hemiptera > Aphididae > Rhopalosiphum > Rhopalosiphum maidis. The sequence goes on along the minus strand of NC_040877.1, from coordinate 53,525,534 downwards.
TTCAACATCTAAAATAATTATGTTTTTAATTATTATTAAAAATATTAGATGTTGTGAAGAAACTTTATTTAATAGCAATGAATTAGATTTGGTGTCAATTATATATTTATATGTAATACACTTAAAACCGGTCGTCGCAAAGGTTTTATTGACTATATAAGATTTAAAACCGAATTCGCCCTTTGCAAATTGACTATATTGATAATTATTTTTTTTTTTTAATTTAAGTTAAAATTCCATGATTAATTTAAATGATTGCTTTTATTTTTTAATGATAATTTTACAAGTAGGTACACAGTTAGTGACTTGTGTTAATTATAATGAAATAAAAAAAATTCTTAACTGAGCTTTAAATAATTATTATATACTTTTTTTTATACATTTTACATTTTTTAGAGCATTCTCCTCAGACCTTAGGATAAAGCAAATTGGGAAAATATTGTTGGTATGTAAAGTAAGTACCTAAGTATAATATATAAATTATTATTTATACTTTTTTATTTCAATATGTTGTCATGAATATTGTGAAGCGAAGATTATATCGGTATACAAATATTAATAATTCCTAGGTACAACTTTTTATATACATTTTAATTTAGAATTTTGATCTGTATTCAAAAATTTCCCTGAAAAATACTTTCTTACTGCCAAAAAAAAATAATTTATTGATGATTTAATTAAATAATTAAAAGAATTTTTTACTAGCCATAAAATAAAAATATATCATATTATTACTCTCGAATAAATGTGTAAATTTGTTAATAAACAATGGGCGCAAGTGTTTTTTATTAGTATTTAGATTTTTGGACTTGTATTCACTATCAACATAGTTAAATCTTTGGTATATAAAGTGGCCATATAAAACAATTCCAGATCGGCCAACCGTACTTTTCGGAAGCATCTTTTGACTTAAGTCTAATTTTTACAATGATACTAGTATAATACTATAGTTTTGTATCAGTAAACGAAGAACTAATTCATCGTAAATTGATATTTATTTATTTTATTTATATTATATTACTTAATTAATTTTAGATCAAAACCATTTTGGTGTTAAGTTATTAACTTCAATCTTCTATAATTATCACTATTTGTAATTTTTAATATTATTTTTTGATTAATAAAATATTTACAATGTAAAGCAGTTACTATAAATATCTATTTATGACTTTTTTAACTATGTTACTATGTTTACAGATCCAGTAAGAAGCTTTATAAGGAATGCGAAAACGATTGGAATGTCTTATACGTTATCGGTGTTATAATTTATAGTACATATATTGGAAAAATAATATAAAATGTATTCTATACGTATAATATAGTATGTACTTTTAACCAATATCACTGTATAAAATATAAATTAATAAACTGTTATTGTTATTTTTAGAAGAAAATTGGGGAAGTCCAACAATATTTTGTCATAAATACGCAAATCATGAAATAACATTAGGTAAGTATGAACAATTGTTAATAATAATAATACGAGTATAATGCTTATTATTACGGTGACTTAATATAATACTACTATATCAATTATAATAAAGATAATAAAATATTGTATTAAATTGTCAAATCATTAATGACACTATATATATTTATTAGTAGTCAGTTATCTCAAAAAAAGTCGGTATGTAGGTAGCATCCTGACAAGTAAGAGCTATTATATTAATATTCTTCAAAAAATACGTACACAACAAGTCAACAACAATTAGAGTATAAATATTACAGGAACACTTTTGCAAATGACTTGTATATAATTTGTGATCAGCAAGTAACATACGAATGCAAACCATATAAGTATAAATGTAATAACGACATTTAAACATTTTAAACTGACTTCGCGGTACTGGTTTTGCTGTCTTATATTAACCTATATTTGGTTTATCTCGGTGATGGTGGTCGTGGATCTGCATCCATACATTCATCGTTGTACGTCTCTCAACAACGCAACATATATTCTCTATTTTTTCACCTACGGTAACATTTTTTTACACTACAGTCCATTTTTCATCGTACTTAAATTATTTCTTAACTACTTTTGTGAGATTCGACTAGATTTTATAATAATTTTCGTAACTCCACATCGATACAGCCAATAAGCATGCATGATAAATTAGCATTGATTTAACTCGTTGTATAATTAATATAATTTCAGTTTTATTATGATTGGATTTTGTGTCTCAAATAGATAAATATAAATAAAAGTGACGGAGCATTTTTTTTTTTGAAAATTACTCTTATTAGTTAATATATTATTTAATATTTATATGTAAATGTTATTTATTAGTTTGTTACTATATTGGTCTACACTTGTTCGGAAACAGCTCAACACGATTCCAAATAATTTTGGTTGTTCTAACTTTTGATTTAGCTGTTTCGGTATACATCATAAACAAAATAAAATCCTATACATTTTTGAAAAAATAATACGTTTGTTTTTCTATCATTACTATGGGGTATTATTGTATTCAGTCAGTAGCTATCGTCCAACGTATATATTATCAAATTCAAATAACATTGTGTTGTGCTCCTACATTAAGATCAGGCTATAGTTGACAGAGTGTTTGCAATTTTATATTCTTTACGAATATAGAATGGCGTCGTTCTCAACCTAAATTTAAGATTTGTACATCACTCCTTCTACTAAAAATTAAAATAATATGTAACCTGCAAATTATACTATTATCAAGATTGCAAGTTATAAGTTCGTAATAATCGGTACATACATATTATAATGGATTTATCGAGTGTATAATTAAAACACTATATAATGATATACCATTAAAATCATAGACTGATAAAATAGTCTATAATACTTGGACCACTATTTTAAATGCATTCTTGCAGGGTCTATGCAAAATGAACTTGTGATGTAAATACACGTATAATTTTTATGCTTATTTTTTATTTTGGGAGCAATAAATTGTAATTTTTATTAAAATATTATATTTTCTTGTCATAAGAGAATCCAAAAATTACATTATAATTTATATTTACATTATGTTATGTATAATATTACAGCGCCACAGCACATTGACATATTGTGCAACACCGATTAGATTTTGTTCAAATCATACAGCCACTGGTCATGTCGATATCTATATATATATATATTACTACTTGACTGAAAATTGCCACGGGCACGCTCAATTCTACGTGCATTTTGACATTAACGTACGGGCACGGCGAACAGCTGATGTATATAATTTTCGACGACGGCGAATGTACGTGTAAATTACTGCGGACAGGACTCTGTAGTCTGCAGATAGCCACCGCACAGGTCCTACTACTGTGTAACAATCGTCGCGTTGGCTGTCCGTATCCGGTCGCTGTCGATGTCACGCACCTTCACCAGCACCACCGTACCCGGAAACAGCGGCTGAGTCGACACTGCTGACATTTTTATTCCAAGTAACTCAACCCGTACCATCGTTGCCATCAATACGTCGTTGCTAACGTAGTCATCACTATTGGGTCCGAGTCGTGGTCAACGTGTTAATCAATAGCCGCTGTATGGTCCGTCACGATGCGATAGCTACTGTGTAGAGTAGCGGCAATCCAAACGGCTTCAAGTGTACATCGACACCGTTCTTCTAATGTACTTATGTGTGACCAATAAAATAATAATCATAACGATTATTAAGACTGCATATCACACACGTGCGTCGTTACATTCCAAACGTCAATAATGATTGTTAACCGCGTGTCATACTTTATAGTAATCGTTAGTTTATCATATTGATTTCATTTTTGTTTTATATTTGTACTATATTATGGCGGTATCGAAACTGTACGTATATACACTACGAACAGTGGTTCTTAACCGGTGTTCCGTGGACTTCGAATAAGTGTTCCGTCAACATTTTAAAATCAGTCAGAAAAAATATTAGTATTTATAACCAATGGTATTATTAATTCACCTTTTTTTTGCAAATAAAAGTTTACCTATGTTAGTATGTTACTAATAAGTAATAATATAAACAACATGATACATAATAAGCTTCATATAGTTTATTTTTTACTTTTTAATTTAAATACAGGTTATAATAATTAACATAGGTACACGACATATTTATTTTAACAATTAATATTATTATTATTATTATAAAATTTAATTAACATTTTTATTATATTTTTAAATTTTTATACGATAAATTTTCTTCAATGTTCATTCAATAACTATTTTTTCGTTGTAGTTAATACGGGTCAATGCAATGGGAAAACTGTCCTGGTGTATAATTTAAACAGTTTCATTTGTTGGGGTCTATGACTCGCGACTCTATGAGATACTGAGAAACATCTTTTTTTTTAAATATAATTAATATTAGGAATATTTGTTTTCAAGTCTAATTATTTAAGTTAAAAAAAATTATAATAGGATTTTTAATAAATTATTGGAACATGAGAATTTAAATTTTATCTAATGTACTACGTACATGGAATTTTGAAAACTAAATGGGTGAGTCATAAGTATTTAAAAAGTTTTGAATGTATAAACTATATAGATTTTCAATTTTATTTAAAAGATTGTAGAATTGTTGATATGAGGACAGTGACAAGCTCAATTAAATATCGATCGGAAATAACTCACAAATGATAGAATAATATTATATTTTACTAGCATACCCGTCTCGGCTCCGCCCAAGAAACTTATTTAACTTATATAACTTGATAATTAAATAACTAATTCCATACTTACATTTTAGTATAAGGAAACATATATATCAGAAAACTTTTCCCATCGAGTGGTTTTTGCTTACTAAATCTATGATAATAAAATTGTTGAAATCATAACGTGGTACAGAAAGTATTTTAAGTCTTGGAACAATTATTCACATCTACTCGCCGATAAAACACACACAGATAAAATCAGGATACAGGTAGCTGGAAGCCCGCGGACCGTTATAATAATACATAAAGGTATACAATTTATACCTTTATTTTAGTTAATAATAACTAATTACTTATTTACTTTATTGGACTAAATTTATGCCTAAAACCTTCTCTGTGATGTCCTCTTTAAAAAATTTAAATAATACTGCACGAAGATTGAATAGTTTCGGAGTTTATCCCGAACATACAACCAAATGCTATAGATTTATATATTAAATATAGATATTTATTAGGTACGAATATTATTATCTAGAGTATTTATTAGAATTTAATTTTTATTTAAATTTTTACACGAATCATAACCAACATAAAATTATGATATTTCACATGGAAAATGGCAATTAGTATTCTGCGTCTTATACATACCAAATAATACTAACAGTAGGGTTTTTCGTTATTATAAATTGTTAATTATTAAAAATTACTATAAATTAGCATGAGTTAGCCAGAAGAAGTAATTAAAACACCGGATATCGAGACCGCGTAGTTGGTCGACACAGATAATGTTCAACTGCCACTCGTTCAAGACGCCGTAGAAAGCGATGACGTGACTGCCCGGTGGTGAGCGTCCTGGCAGGTTTGCCCGATCCGCACGTGGCGATGACAAACATAAGCGTTAACCCGCTACCCCGTAGGCGGCCGAAGCTGTCGGGCCTCGGCTTGCCGTCTAGTGGTCGTCGTATCGTGCGGCCAAGTGAAATGATCTCGTGACACTCGTCTGTTCATGGGCTTATAACACATTGCATTTTGTCATCGAATCGCCATCTCGTATCCCCCCTCCCCAACCTTGTTTCGTGTCGTCCTGTCGATGTTTTTTCTTCCTTTTTTGTTATCATTGTTATCATTGTTTTCTTGTTATTGTTGTTAACATTTTTAATATTCTTTCATTTATCAAATGTATTATTATACCAACTAATAGCCTATATGGCGAATTTTTTTTGTGAAAATAATTTTTTGTTTCATACATTTACAACGTTTTTTTTTTTTTTATCAAAATGTATTACATTATTGATAGCTTTTACGGCAAGTTTGATTTTTTTATTTACATCGATAATATATACCTTGATTTGTTATTAAAAAATGAATAAATTGAAAATCATATTTACACAATGAATTACTGTTTAATTTTTTATTTTTGAGTATATAAATCAATTATTAGAAATTAACGACTTTTAAAATCGTTCGAAAATTTTCAAAGCTTATTGCAAGGGATATTTAAAATATAATGCAGCAAACTAGGTTCAAAAATTAGTATTGAGAAACATCGAGAAGATTACTACTTGTAAGAATACACCGGGAAAGCTGAGTAAAATAAGCAACCAGATAGTTAGTACCTAACTAAAGAGCGATACCACAATCTTAAAAATGTTATCAAGGCTATATAGTAAATATGGATTGGATGTTATATTAGTTGGTAATGAAGGTGGGTTTGCACTAAATATTCTTAACATAAAGAACGTTTGCGTTTAATTTAAACAGCTATTAAAAACGCTAGATATATGGGAAAAATTAAAATTGAAATGGACGTTACTGCTTCTGAGTTTTACATGTAAAGAAATTTATTTTGTTTAAATTTATATATAATATCTTTAATTATGTATAATATGATTTATTGTATGAATTTCAATAACATTATTAATAATTGCAGTTATGGAAAGTACGATTTGGATTTCAATAATAATTCAGTTAGTAAATACAAAAGACAAGTAATCTCAACTGAAGCTTTAACAAACTTTTACAAAGAAATCAATAAAGAATTTACAATAGTATTAATTATTGAAGATCCGATTTATAAAGAAGAAAGAATTGAGAAGCATGGAATAATTTTACTGCATCCACTGACAAACAAGTATATTTATCATTAATAACATTTTTTTAATATTATATCGTTCTTAGTTTCTGCATAAATGTATTTGAATCTGTATTTAAATATTAAAAAGAAATATGATATAACTTCATTTTTGTTAAGTAAAAAATTTGGCAACGCCGCACCCAATTTCACGCGTAATTGTATACCTAAAAGGCTAAAAGATAAAACGTGCGCAATCGTACTCCGCCGCTAAAACCATAGTAGCGTGCATAAAGGATCGTCGGACATTATTATTATATCAATAAAATCACGAATTTCCAAAAATTTAACACTCAAGTCCACTAAAAACCACTTTTTTGAAATAAAACTCTAATTTATGCAAGTTTTCGCGGCGAATGATTTGTTTTTAAACTCCGAAACTTTACTCGTGTCGTTAGATGAGTGGTAGATACATTTTGCCGCAAAAAAACCGTTAATGAAAACGAAAAACGATAAATTTTATTTTGAGTTATCGAAAGCATAATGTTATTGCTTTTAAGTGTTATGGTAGTTTCAAGGAGTTTTTAACGTAGTTCGAGATAACGAAAAATATTGACGTTCGATATAATAAGAATCTACTGTATAATAATAATACATTATGTGTATAACATTACACGGCTTGTCCGGTAGATTGTACAGATAATTTTAATAAATTTAATAATTATACATAAAGCAACACAATAATGATGATATATATATAATGTCTAATCGAAGTATCTTAACATACTATCTGCATATGATTTAACGTTAGCTGAACGGATATTTCTAGTTGAAAGTCTTTTGAATAAAAATATTATATAATAATGATTTGTTTGAAGATTTAAATCGTTTAATGTTTAATAAGTATTTAAAAAATAACTGTCGTGTTACATGTAAACTATATTTTAGGAAATTACAATTTTATTGTGATTTGCATTATTGCAGACAGCAGCCACTAATAAGTGGTCATAATAATAATATGTTAAACGAACACGTTTTACTATCCATTGTTAGAGTCGTATACCGCCGACGCTTTGTACAGTATTAATAAACCGGAAAATATATTTTACAAGATAAGATGACACAGTAGAGCATTAAATTTGCACTCTGAAATAAGAGTATACTATGAACCAAAACTAAACTACAATAAGCTAAATCTTAAATTATTTAATATGGTAATAATTAAACCATTTTAAGAATAAATAAATCAAATATTCGTTGAAAGTGTTCGAAAGTAACTCAGGTAAAGTTACTACAAACCCATATGGACCGGTGAGTTATAAGTTATAGTAAATAATATATTATTTTATAATATAACATAAGAAATTAGAATATTAAATTATTAAATTAATATATGCATATATAAGTACTTGTATAAAATGTAACATGTATATGCTACAATCATTGAAAATATATAATATTATATATATATATTTATATTTATATAAATGCATAGCCGCCCGACGATGAACCATTCGTTTTGGTGTTATACGGATCGTTTGTGCGTAGGCCGCCTTTTTATCGGTGACACATCAGTTTCGTTGTCAATACCGCCATGTAATATGCACTTTTTCCGAACGACGTCTTACGCCTAAGTCACACGTCATAACAGTGCTAATTCGGATCGGTTCACTCGTTTAGTCCGTGACACGATGTCAGTGATGTAATTTTATGTCACTGTGATATTTATGTTTATATTTTTCGTCACTGCAACACTCAAAAACATGTTGACCATTGGTTGTGAGTACCCGTAATCCCATATCACACGATATTTGATTTATTTATATTTTTTTACTTCATGCCATTTACGATTTCGATCGGCTTCTTTATCGGTCGCCCTATTATCCGGCTTCCTCGCCGGTTGTTCCATTGCCGCATACCAACTTCTGTACCATTTGTCGTTACCTATGTACGCGCAATGCAGTCTCGCTCTTACTACACAGTTGTTTATGACGTTTCGTTACCATCATAAGCAGTCGGTCGCATTTTTCCGTAACGATTAATTGTCGAGCTCTCGCCGTAAATCGGTAACAATAGCCATAACTGCTATTAGTGTCGTTAGGGCAGTATCGTCATCCACTTCGGTCTCACTCGACGTCGGTCTACACGATTACACGACGTGGTGCCGGAGAACGTGCGTTGGTGATTTATCGCCAAACTCCGTAGTGCCTCCTCATTTTCGTACCCCCGACCCGCATGGCTACAGTCGTCCTATGCGACGTCTTCGACTGAGAACCACAATTTTACGTACGTCGTCGGTTCGTCAAATACTGTATCATCGACAGCGACATATTGCGTCTGTATGTAACTCAGTCAGAAGAAGTTATTAAAACACCGGATATCGAGACCGTGTATTTAGTATATAATACTTTAGTACTATATAGTACTATTTACTAACAGTAGGGTTTTTCGTTATTCGATTGTTGTAATCTGTAATTCATTGTTAACAATTTAGAAATAATTGAAAATTTCTATTAATCAAAGATTGTTATCAAGAGTACAGCATTCGGTTGTTGAAACAGTTTTATAACACTAATCAATTAATTGAAATAATTAAATAGTCATTCTACTCGTAAATTATAGGTATGTGTATAATGAATATTTGTTAATTGAGATTTATTTTAAAGATAAACACATATTTTATCAACAAAAATTATGTTTTTATTATTTTATTAACATCTTCTTATAAGTTTTTTACTGTTTTGAATAAAAACATTATTATTATCATTTTTATTTCATACTCCAAACTTATGGAGCAGAATATTTTCTAAAATAAAAATTGAAAAAAAATAATAGTTGTATTCCTGTTCTTATACTCAATATTTTTTTCCAAAATATATAACCAATTAAAATTCTATTTACAAACACTGAAAAAAATCAAAATATATGTACTAATATACGATCAACCTTGTATGCATATAACTAAATAGTAGATAAATACATTATTATATATAAATTTAATAAATTAATAACTACTTATCCGCTTAGTATTGAATTAATAAATTATACTTACCATTATGACTATAAGTTAAGCTTATAGTTTATACGCAGTGATTCTTATCAAGTTATCTTATTTTCAAACAGTTACAGAATTTGTTTGATAAATTTACCTCAAAAGGTATCAAACATTACGCCTTGCACAAAGACTGTGGTCAACGTACGAATTATCCCGTCAGGTAAAATAAATATCTATAAGCCGTAATAATTATTTTAAACAATTGTTATATACTATATTTATGTGTTCTATTTAAATCAGTTGTTGTGTTCCTACGATTCGATATTATCACGATCAAATTAGAAGACAATATTTACAATGCGAACTTAACAAAACCGTAACATTTACATAAATTAGTTTTAAAAAAGAAAAAAACACAATTCTAGTTAACTTATAATAATCCATAGCATTATATAGTAACGTATATATTTTTTATTATAATTGCAATAATGTAGTTCGTATAAAACTATAAACGTATATGAAATAAATAGTAAATACCTATTAATAAAATTCTTGATAAACGTGTTTTGACTTGTGAGTACGTTACTTATAATTTTATTATAACAATCTCAATTATAAATGTTGAGAATGATGTCAAGAATTTAGTCAAGAGTCGTAACTCAAGAGATCTGTATTTTGTTACGTGTATTATGTGTGTGTAATGTGTAATAAATTTATGATATCGAGAATGATGAATTCTTTCTACACATGAAATAATTTTTAATGTTCAACAATACGACTTACAATTACACAATATATATATATTTGTAATATATTACACAATATTGGCTTATTTCAATATAATAACGCATAATTGTTGTTTAAGAATAATTAATAATACTTTGTTAGAGCTAACTAAATTGACTTATGTGTAAACAATTAATAATTTATAATTGTCGTTAATATAATTAAGTTGGATGGTTGGTATCTTTGAGGTAATGAAATGACCAAGTAGTAGGTATGATGTTTTCATTTTGTTTACCAATAAATAAGTTTTATAATTCATTTTGCACATGATTTGTTTATTCCACTGTTTTACAGGTGTCAATAATAAAAAGAGATAAAGTAAATAATTGGATTAGATGAGGTAAGTTTTATACTAAAAATGTATTAAGTGGTGTATAGGTGTGTATTAAGTTAATATAAGGTATAACATGCAATTTTTTGAACATATAAGTAAAAAAAAAAAAATTGAATAATTATATTATATTATTATATTATACCTATGCATTTTTAAATGAAAGGATAAAAAAATAAATGATCACAAAATAATCTACGTTACATTAGCGTGCCCAGGAATTTTAGATGGCGATGATACATATATTTTAAGAAAATACCAGATTTAATAAAATAAAAATATAAGTCATATAAAAAAAACTTTAAATTCTTAATTATAATTAAATTAACTCAAAAAAAAAAAAAAATAGAGGAGTGTATTACTTTTTTGAATTAAAATTAATAATTAAATATATTTTCAAATTATGTTCATTAAAATTAAATCTTTTAGTACCTAAAATATGATTGTACAAAGAAAAAATATATTCTATTTCTACTACACTAGTTATTAGTACATATTAGGCCTTATATCTAAATAAACATCTGCATAGAAAAATACAGCAATAACCATGTTTCCGACCTTTTAATAAAAGGTTTTAAAAACAAAAATTGCATTACAAAATTAAATACGTAGCCAGAAAATGAGAGAACATAAAGTATATAATTATAAGTAATAACTTTTTACTAATAATCAATAGCAATGACTTTATAACTAGTAACAACTCTAATGTCTAATAATTTGTTTTCCGAAAGTCAGAATAAGAATAGCCAATGTGGGGAGATAACCCCCATGATAACTAGATAACCTAACCTAATATACATATTAAGTTAAGAAATTCAAAATCGTCGGTGATTTTTCGAAATTGAAATATTGTGCTAAATAAACCAACAACAACGATATCAAAACATTCGCATTGTCATGATGTTATATTTTCGTTGCCAATCAATCGATCGGAAATAGCTCACAGATGATATAAAATAATGATATTAATAATAAAATATTTTTGTACAGTCCTTGGGAATAACCGACGTACGAACGCGAATAATATATTAAACTCACTGACATTACATAACTACCTAATTTTAAGTTTGTTAATTTAGGTATTATTAATGTTATTTAAAATATTAATATGTTCAATCGAAAGCAATGAAATATTACAAAATTTAAAAAATAAAATACCTAAAAGTACAGTACAAAAATTATTATCGTCGTTTTAAAACATTATTTCGATACACTGGCCGATTAGATTGATAGACGTAGGTACTTGCTGGCTAGCAATACAAACAACTCAATAACCGTCGTAATATTCAAAATTCTCGGCGACGAGGTTCATTTGCATTTCAATAGTCCTAGATGTTTTACATCATTTGCTTCTCTCCATAAAGTCACATATTAATATTATACACAAAATGGCTCTTTACACAGTACTCTGTTTTATAAAATTCGACTTAATTAATGACGGCTTTGGCATCTTCCCCGAAGACGATGTATCTATTAAATTGGTACATGTTATAAATATTATTCACAAAATGATGCTACTACGCGTGGAGAACAACAATGGTAGATTTGACACACACACGTCGTCCGAAGATATTATTGTAGAAGTCATACAAATTGGCACGAGTCAGCCAGAAGATACGTTATTAATACACCGGAGTTTGACACAGTGGAGTTGGTCAACAAAGAAATTAATCAACTGCCACTGTTTCAAGACGTCGTAGTAAGTGATGACGTGGACCGCCCGGTGGTGATAGAGGAGTTGGGTAAGGAAGTGCGTGTTTTGGCGAGTACCCGTAGAAGGCGTTTCGCGTCTACGTGGGAACGGATCAAACGCTCCGCTGTACGCTTGTGTTGCTGCGTGTGTTAGAAGAGCACAATGCTCAATTTTCTAGGGCAATGTTGGAGTAAGTTAACATTGTCCGGGTATACAGTGCCCAATTCGATTTGAGCACTGTAGGTTAAGTATTGAATATATTAAAAATATGTAAAAAATCGTACAGTGTACTTTAATAATATTAAAAAAATCTAAAATAGACGCTATATAGAATATATTCACGACAGTTAAATAACAACTATTATGATTATTATATTCTACAAACATTATGTACTATTATAACACACGAAATTTCCGTAGTCTAGTCTAAGCACACGCTCCCCGTATTGGACAGGGACGACGGGTGGTGACGTCGATGGGCTCGACAGTTCACTGTCGCATCGTCTTTGACGAGTGACGACTATGTCGATCGAGGACAGACGGCGGTGATCACATGGATGGATGACATATATAAAATGTGAGCTTCAACGGAAACTGTTGCAAATATACACGAACAAACTCATTTCGAGCTCAACGAGTTCGAGCACTGCGACAACTGCAGCCACGACGATTGCCGAGTAAAACTGCTGCGTCGCGATCCGTCGTCCACGTTAAACTGGTAAAGATCAGACTACGGAGAATCGGATAAGTCGCCCAGCCGGCTTCAGAGCGGAAACCAAATACATTCACGCCGGAAATACCAGACCATCCAGAATACAGTCAGCGATTGGAACTGCAGCGTTTACGATTCTGCTGTTCTACGCGCCGTTGTCCAGTTCTGAATTTTTTTTTAGCTCGATGACCTGTCTCGTCGATGTATATCGTTTACCATCTGCATCCTGTTCCTCCCGCGGAAGCGTATGTTTACATTCACCGTATAAAACTGAATTACAGGTCACATCGTGGTTGAAATAAGTAACGGTTCGGACAGTGTTTCTATACCGAGCTTGGAACCAGATGCTTATAAGACATGTGATAAATTTTGCGTGTACGTGTCTTAACATTTTTAAATTTATTATTCGTACACATTATAATTAATTAAAAATAAAATACAAATAATAATAATAATAATAATAATAATAACATAATATTTAATTTATTTTAATTTTATCTATAAATATCGATAAAATAGATTTGTGTGAGGGGCAACTCGGTGTGATGAGCCGTGGTAGGTCGATGGCGTAATAGTTTATGTCACCATGTTATATTGTCTGCTCACGGTCGATCGATTGTGGCTATAGTGGTTACTGCTCGTGTTGAATCAGTTTTGGCACTAGCTGTGCGGTGATAGTGGACTGTAATTCATATAGTTTTTATGAGTCACTGGGTGGAAGGATAATATGGAGTACAGAAAATATTATAAATAGTATACCGAAATAAGAATTGTATCGAGAATACAAACAATTCCGACAGTAAAAACAAAATATTAATAAGTAGTCGTGATACGATGTAATGATAATGAATAATGAAAAATATTCAAAACTTAATGATAATAACAGTTTACAATATTATGATAATATATTTAAAAGGTTAGGTTAGTGATTATCTTACATCAATATTACGGGTAAGGTCGATTTGTGTCATAATCTATAGTAATCGTTAGTTTATCATATTGACTTCATTTTTATTGTGTATTAGCAAACCTCTCGGTGGTGACTTATGTATTGTGTACGCGAAATTGTTGAAGTGCATCACGAGGCCATAAAACTATTTCGGGTCTGTGTTTTGAAAAATAGGAACCGTTGTTAATTTAAAATTTTTAAAGTTAAAAAGAGTCATGGAAAACCTTTAGATGTTATAAATAAGAACAATCATCGAAGATTATACTTACTACTAAGATTATATTTTAAGTACAATAAATATATTTTAAAAAATGTTGGTGATTAATAAATATTTCATTGTTTTATTTTTATACATTTTATTAATGTTTAATACGCATGTTACGATTTGTCGTATGGCGAACTTGTCATACGATAGATTTTACACAAGTTTAAACTTCATCTCATGAAGTAGTACACACATTGTTCAACAATACAATATGATATAGGTTACGGTAATCGTATCAAACTATCAAACAAAGTTGTACAATATGTCGTATGATTAATTATATCCTGTATGGGTCGCTTAAGACTCAATAGAATTTTATTCATAATTATTTTTTAACTTATAAGATATATTCATGAATTATGATACAGTACGAATAATATGATAATTATTATTAATTACATATTTACGTATATACTGCTTTTGTTATTAACTATGCACGACCTACCTAGTGTAGTCTACACGGTGGCTGTTTGAGTTGTTAAATCTCAAGGAGCAAACTTCAAAATTACCTATTTACCCACTTTTACAGTTAATAATAATATATATAAACATATTTTTTACTTGTATGATCAATCTTCTGTTATGAATTATGATTAAACAATTTAAACCTGTTAAACTTAAAAAAAATGTGAGTCGTTCCTAATATTTTTATAATATGTCGTCTTTGATTGAGTCTATAGCGACTGTTGACTCTACAGTAGTACAGCTAGTCTACACACATACTCAGTTCAGGTTTTTGGACCAATAACACATTCTTCGAGGCGGAAGTATATAATATAATATGATAACACATTATAAACACAATAAAATACATTTATACATATTAATTATTATTATATAATATATTTACCTCTGTAAAGAAATAATGTATAGTGTATACCTATTAAGCTATTACAATTACATCAACCATTTACCTGATATTACCATAATATACTATTATACTAGATATATATAGCATTATAGCGATAATTTATTCAAATAAAATTATAAAAATAATAAAGTATCCAATGTTTATTTTGTAGTAATATAAAAATTGGTACGGGTAGGTACTTGAAACATTACAAGTACCTACTCGTATATTATTATGCATACAATGACATTTTAAAATGCAATATTTTATCAAAAATTAATCCACCCTACTATATAATATATGTATTTATATTATTAGATAGATATTATGTATGTTACATACATATATAATAATTTCTAAAATAGTATATTAAATTACTTTAATAATACCTACGCCTATTATATAATAATAATAGGTTGATAAACCATAGACTCCGTCTTTAGTTAGATTTTTTTTTACTGTACTCATATACGATGATTGGTTTTATATCATATAATTTAATTCAAATTTAAAAAATCCATTACAGTGACAATCAAGGGCGGAAATAGAGGTCCTAAACGTGTAGAGGAGCAATTTATGGGTTAATTATAAGAGCATAAATTTAACAAAAAAAAACAAATAATATATAATTTGATACCCATTGCCCATATTGATCCTCATTGAATCTCCTTAGTGACACCACTAGATGCATATCTAATATAGCATAGTATAGACTATAGTCGCACTGCAGAGTGGTGCCCCATATCACTTGCCAACCTTTTTAAAATTTAATATTAATTATTTAAATATATTTTTACTTGAAATTAAACATTTTAGAATTAGTGAAAAAAAAATATTTTTATTTAAATGTTTATTAATCAGTATTAAACATTTCGATTATAATTAACAAATATATATATTTATTCAATGATGTACACATATTTTATTTTTAATATTTGAATTGCAATCAATTTTAAATATATATACAATCGTATTGATCGATAACTGTTTTGTGGGTAATTTAGCCAGCAAAATATTATTTTATTTTTATATTTTTATATTATAATAAATTATATTATAAAACATGAATAAATATAGTTTACAATTATATCTTTAGCCAACAAACAAAAAAATAAATAATACTGACTATTAAAGCACTATAAGTATTAAATAAGTATATAGCCGGAGGCATAGTAACGGTATTGAGAAATGAGCCTACAAAAGTAATATTTTTATTTTAATAACAAAACGACAATTTTGTCATTATACATGCATTTTTAAATGTTTTTTATTCATACACATTAGTACACAATGTGTGAATTTAATAATGAAATTATGAAAATTTCTAACTGGGACATCAGTGTTTCATTAATTATTGTTATTAACGCGTACATTACAGATATTTGTCAATTTTTTTAATTGGTAAAAAGCGCTTTTATCAAGATTTCCAGGGGCACTAAAGAATTTTCTCTGCTATTGCCAACAGTTTCCTCAAGTCTAACACATTTTTACTCTCTTAAAAATACATAAAATTAGTTTTTTTTTCAAACCGCCAACAGGTGTCCATGGTAATGAATAATTAATAAATAATTGATATTGTTTAGTAACTATCTATAGCTAATAACACTTGTATTTAAAGCTAAAATAATCAAATACAAATTAATATAATTGTATGTAATTGTATGTACTCGTTAAAATAATTATGTACACGACATATTTATTTTAGCAATTAATATAATTATTATAATATTTTATTATCATTTTTAAATTTTTATACTACCAATTTTCTTCAATATTCATTCAATAACTACTTTGTATAATATATATATTACGTATATATGATGACTGATATAGCATCGGCCGTCATCCAAAGTGTAAAACATTACCGTCTTGGCAGCGTTAACGTAAACAGCGTGGAATTACAGTGCCGCTATTAATGAATCGAGAACGAGCAACGTACGTAAAATTGTGGTACTCAGGTGAAACCTCCGCACACGGTGACTGCAGCGATGCAGGATCGGGAGTACGAAAAGGAGGAGGCACTACAGAGTTTGGCGACAGATCACCAGCGTAGGTTCTTCGGTACCCAGTCGTGTGACGAGTTCAATAGGGTGTCGCACGTTCGTATATAGACGCGTTAGACCCCCTCTGCATAGCGGACAGCCGAATGACACACGCCTTTTACAATCACGCGGCCCGTCGGCGAAGGCACCACGGTGGACAGCGGTACCAGAGTGGACAGCGATGCTGTCTCGATGACATCAACACAGCAGTTATGACAATCGTTACTGATTTACGACAGCTCAAGCGGTAGAGAAGTTGGCGTGCGGCGATGGAACATCCGTCGAAAAAGACAACAATGATAAAAATATTAAAAACGTACTGAAGCGTTTAACACCGAGTTGGTTGTCGCGAAGTGGTGACACACTCGGACGCACGCCAAAATAAAAACGGCGACGTGGTGTACGACATTTACGCATCGCAACGCTAGCGGAGGCTGACGAACGGCCTCACGCATTCGGAGACGCATAAAAATAATACAACGACCGATAAAGAAGCTACTTAAGGATAAAAAGGTATTTTGCGATCGTTCAAAAATACCATGTCGGTGTAGGACGTAAGAAATGTTTCACCAAGATATATAGTAAAAATAAAAAAAAAAATAGAAATAAATCAAATATTATGTGATATGGCATTATGGAAACTCATAACCAAAGGACAGCAGGCTTTTGAGTGCTGCAGTGTCGGTACTCAACGATATTAATATAAATATATATATCCTGACTGTGGCTGTGGCCTCATCGGCTTGTAATTTGATTGTGATTGCCATTGACCACCGGCCTGTGAACAATTTTCGCCTACTATTACCAACTATTTGGTACTCTAGGCGGATGGCGTCTGTAACCGCGGCGCTTTTACAGCTAACCACCATGCCACCAAAGTCTTTGGGTGGCTGAATAAAGTACGTAGTTGACTTAGACCCACATAATAACCTTACTATTGCAGTGGCGTCATTTGTACCGTGCTGGGTATACATTTACTTATTTAAAATCCCATATTGTAGTAATTAGGCCCACTTCATAAATTGATTGGCCTGAAAAATTGATAGTAATTTGCGCTTTAAGTGGCCTGATTTATACGCCATGCGTAATAAAAAAAATTTAAATGACGCCACTGACTTATTGCAGCATTTTCTCAATGTCGCAGTCGTCCTGTCCGACGATAACACAAGATGCACAGACAACCAGTATATATGTGATAGTAATGCAAATATTGCAAATTACATACAAAGATGAATAGTGAATTGTTGGGCAGCTACGCAATTTACGCACCAAAACGATATATGATTTTAAGCTTACCAATACACTTGTAACTCAATCAACACTAACTAATTTTTGTTATATGATAAATTTATTTTTTCAATACTTATAAAACTTAAAACCGATAATAATCTTCTAACAATAAAGAACATATAAGACCTTTTACCTATAAGACCTAACATTGTTTTTCAAAAGACTTTTATCTAAAAGTATCAATCCAGCTATATTTTATTATGTTCTCAGCTAACGGAATACTACACCGAGTGACAAGTTAAAGTGCCGATAGTATGTTAAAACATTTCGATTAGACATTGTAATATTATACTATTATCATTAGTGTGTTGCTCTACGCATAAATGTAGTGAAATTGTATGTATTGTGCACCGGTCCAGCCGAGTAATGCGATACACGTAATGTATATTATTATTACCCCGCACAGTCTTTGCCATTAATGTAACACTATCGGGGCCGTGGTTGTCGACCGTGATTCTACACTTTTATAGTCGCTTACCGCTGTTTACTGTCTGACTCGCCAGTCCCGCTTACTGTCGAAGTCGTGTTATTTTATATTTGGTTGCTTTTGGCTATTAGGGATATAACTGATATAATTTGAATACGACGATAAATCTACATTTAAAATTACTGTTTTGATAATTGTAAATCGTAGTAACCTTATACACAAGTGGAAATAATGGAAATGACCTGCAGTTTGATTGTCGTATTCCAACGTTTGGAAGGTATATTTAACTATATATTAAATTATATTGGGATAAATAGCTGGACTCGTCTCTTTAGAAAACGTTACATCTATTTTTCATTTTTAATGTATGCTAAAATGTTGAACATTGTTATAATTTTGCTAATCCTGTATTCGTGTGTAATATTAATAGTTTTTACTTTTGCCTGCTTAATATTCTTAAACGATTGAATATCAATTATCTATGAATATTATTTTTTAAATTATTACAGTATCTATTTAATAATATTTTTAATTGAACTAAATTAAAATTGTAGATTTTTGAACTTTATTTAGTGATATAGAGAAAATATGAATAAGATTATTAAGTTTTATAACTTAATAAAAAAATAAATAAATAAATAAATAAATAATAATAATAATTAACCTTTTTTTACTTTTATGCTTATGCGCATATTATAATATTGAATGACTGGACATAACTCTTTCTAAAAAAACCTGTCTGAAATAGATTAATAATAATATTGTATGTCTGCAGGTATATAAAGTTATTAATAAATTTACAATGAATTCATTATTTTATGATTAAAATTAAGCATATTAATAAAATATAAAAACGTTTTAAGGGTCTTAGATTTTTATATAAGAAAAGATTTTTAAATTTAAAATTGAAATTATATCCTATATCCAAGCTACAATATTATTATATAAGTATTATCGTGAACAATAAGTATGGTGTAAAATTAATTTTGCACGTGATTTGTTTATACTATACCTACTGTTTTACAGGTTTTATAAAGTAAATAATTAGATTAAAATATGAGGTAAGTTTTAAACTTAAAATGGATTAAGTGTAATATTAGTCATAACATGAAATTATTTAAACATAAAAGTAAAATAAAAACGTGCATACAAACATAATACCGGCACCTACTAAAGCATTTTTTTAAATAGATTTATCCATAACATTTATGTGTTTTTAAATATCAACCAAAAGATAGACTTTTTATTATCATTATTATTATGATTATTAAAATAAATATTTAAAATGTATGCTTCAAGGCATAATAAACAAATGATATACATACACAAGATGAACGAAAATACAACAATGATATAATATGTACACGGGGAGTGAACCTATCCAGTAATTAAATCAAACGTTAATGGTTTTTACAAAAAGTTTAATAAATAAATTTTGTTAGTTATTATATAAGTATTATTAAAAATTCAACAATTAAATTATGAAACGATAAAAAAATAATGATTAATTCCCTTACATTCAACTTATTATGTATTGCAACGTTAAGCAGTGATTGATCTATATTTAATTTAATATATAATAGTTCATCAACGAATTTATAAATAAAATTCCTATGAAGTGTTTATATTAGCTTATTAATTTTAGATAATCAACTATATTAATATTCGTTATATATTAACGAAAAGATTTAAGTGATAAATTCTAAACTGCTATGTACAACATCGCACAATTATTA
The DNA here is from genome assembly GCF_003676215.2 of Rhopalosiphum maidis. NCBI lineage: Eukaryota > Metazoa > Arthropoda > Insecta > Hemiptera > Aphididae > Rhopalosiphum > Rhopalosiphum maidis. The sequence goes on along the minus strand of NC_040877.1, from coordinate 53,504,776 downwards.
TAATTGAATAAATATGAATATTATATAAGTATTATTTCAAGCCTCATCACAAAGTTATCACTTTTATAACGCCATTTGTGATGTTTCAAATTAAATTCAATAAGCAATTCTTATAATGTTTTGCCAAAATGGCATGTTAACCAAAATAAAGATAAATATGATAATAAACATTTATTTCGTTTCTTTAATTAATTATTGTTGACTAAACGTTATTTATAGAAAAGATATTTTATTTTTACGAAAAATGTATAAGCCACTATGTGGGTATACCGTATGAATTTCTACAACTTTGACAAAGATATGTGAAAATAAAAATCAAATTATGGTTTTAATAAATAAAAGAGGATTAATATTTCAACTATTTTTATACTTTCAAAATATTTTGTACTTAGTAGAAACATACAAATCCAACAAACTCGTCGTACCTACAAATTATAAATGGGTATAAAGAGAATAGCCACTCCAAACGTCAAAGATGACATTGTTACGTTTTATTAAATAATAAGACATATGTTAAAAACAGTAAAGTTTTATAATGAATTTAAAATTGTACACACAGTAAGGTCGTGCAGAGGTTTATCCTATTATATTCGACGATTTTATGGTCGTAATCTTATTACCCTAGGTTATGCTAAATAAACAAACAACAACATCATATTTTATTTTGACTATATCCAACATACGATTTAATATTGTTATGCCTTATGCCTAAATAAACTTTTAATTTAATCTGCTTCGTGTTTTTTTAGTAAATATTCTAGTGAAAACAAGGTTTATATTTATTTGCAAAGTAATACTACTCAGACATAGTACAGTAATAGATACACAATGTAAGATGCAAATATTGTAACACAAAAACAGTCATCATTCTTCTTATAATCTATAATTGCATGTATTCTAAGTTAGTGTGATCCATTGAAATCGCGTGCACTTACGTACGAGCACTGCTCATTTAAATATTACGGCATGAGAAAATTCACAGGCCCTATTAAACATACCGACTATTTATTTAGTTTTACTTAATAAAAATATTTCTGACCTTATTTAAGTCAATGCAATTGATTATGTGGGTGTAGTGGCTCAGATGTCAGCAATGCTGACGATGGTACATTATCGTGCTACCTTAATAATAACGAATGCGTTGAATCGGTAGTGGATATTTTATTACGATTTGGAAATTCTAGATAACTTACCTCGGGATTATTCTGATAAAGTTCCGAACGATGAGTTTATTTTCGCAGCGAACGATGCAGACTAAGTACGGTGCAGTAGTATGTAATACTACTAGACAGTACTAACTTGGCTATTAATTTATTATTATAGTTTATATATTTATTGCTGTTCCACAGTTAATAAAATATCTTATAACTAATGTTAGTCAATGGCATAGCACAATCACAACCCGAACGGCTAGATTACATAAATATAAAATATAAATATATGCCGTACCACACGGGTGACGAAAAAGAATAATTATAATAAAAACAAATGACAAACAAAAACATTTATGTACGACCTGATAACAACTGATGGCACTGATGGCAGGCGTCGGTGATGACGGTGGCTGTTGTTTCCGTTGTCCCGGCACATCGCTGGAACACCGAGCATGGACCGACCAGACGGCGACAATACACCGAACGTAGGTTGGACAACACGGGTCAACGACCGCGTATACGTACGGAAGTTATATACAGCAAAAACCTTGTATCGCGGAAACAAGATTAAAACAGTTGAATGCGATTGATTGGATTCCGACGTTATACTGTATAATAGAACGAAAACAACAATCGATCGTGTTCGCGCTTCGTTGGACAAACGAAAAGCGTTTGGTCGCGAACGGCTTTGGTCGCACTGCGAGAATTCGGACGGGCGATGGCACGAAGCGAAAAAGGCTTTTTGCTTGACGCAAAAGCCCGAAAACAATAGATCGTAGACACGGGACTTGTGCGGCACGACGATGAGCGTGAGGCTCGGATGCGCGTAAATCAAAGGCGGAATACGGTGATGACGCAACGGTTTTACGACGACGAACCAAGAAAAAGGGACCGCTACGCTAGACGGACGGTAAAAGATAAGAGACGGGGCGGCGGCGGCGGCGGCGATGGGCATCAGCGGTAATCGGCTAGCCCCCTCCCCCAGTCCCTCCGGAAGGACAAAGTTTACATGGAGTGTAGTCTGCTGTACATCAACAGGGTTGCAAACGTTACGACGTAGGACTTGTCGCCGCACCATATTTAAATATTAAAAGTGTATCCAAGATCCAACAGTTATTAATAATAATACCTAAGTATGTTTATTTAAAATATATATCATATAGATTTTCGTAACCCAATGCATTCGGGGTTAGTCACTTTTATTTAAAATGGGAAAATAAATATGTTAAATATAAATATTTTTATTCAAACCTTTTCATTTGACTTCTAATATCCCCAGAGATCACGTACTTCACTGCTTTTATTTAACTTGTTCATAAATGTTATATACATTTGCCAATTCGCGAGGTATGTCATTATATTATGCCATTATATTGTTAAAATCTCCAATAATATTACTAAAAAATATATAAGTATTAACAAGTTAGGGTCACTTAATTTCGTTTCGTTCTATAATAGTATTTTTATCATTCAAATGATTTATATATATATTTATTTTATATATTTTTATTTCGAATAGAACAGTTTGAGTGAATTGTGTACCGTCTTTACTGGTCAGCTGGCAGAATACATCTTTAACATCAATGTTGACGACACAGACTATAGCTTTACAGGGGTGTGTATATTATATTGTATAGCTATACAAATTGTTCACTATTTTATGATGTTATACCTTTTTTTATATTTTAAATTTGATTAGACAAGATATTGTATGATACGCCTATCGCTAATTACAATATTATAGTATAAAAGTACCTCCATACAACATGACAAATGAAAATAATTTATTTACAGACGCGATTAAAGATATAGTTAGTACATTTTGATATATCACAGGTATAATCTAGTTAATTTAAAAAGAAGTTTTAATTAATCGAGACTGGCCAACTTTATGTTCCCAAGGAAAACGGTGACTACTAATAAATAAAATGTAAAGAAAATTAAAAATGATAAAAAAATATTCATTGACAAATTGTATTAATATGTTATATTGAGAATTACAAAAACAGAAAACAGCCCAACTTTAAAAAGCTATATTTCGCTAACGTATTAACAAAAAACAATATCTTTTATATTGATTAAGGTTGAATACAATGTATTTATAAACTTTTGGTATTATAAAGGCTTAATACCAATTTAGTTCAATGTCATATGCAAGTGCCATTGTACACATACATTTCGGGGAGAGGGACTTTTAATCCATATGAAAATTTTGCAAATTACTGCCCATCCATCCTATTCTACTGCTCCTACACTTTTAAGTAACTATATCGAATTGGCGGTTGCATATTTTTCTTGCAGACTATATTATAAGTCGTTAATTTTTAATAATAGATTTATGAACTCAAAAATAAAAAAATAAAACAGTAATTCATTGTGTAAGTATGATTTTCAATTGATTCGTATTTTAATAACAAATCAAAGTATATAATATAATTACAGTAATATCCCTCGTTATCCGCGGTTGGGTCCACGATAACATATTATTGCGTATGACCTAACCTTGCGATTGCGATAAAGTTTCAGTGTTATTAAATGAACACTGCAGAAACCGTCGTAGTGATCGACCGCATCAACGACTGAACTCGCGACACCCGACTGTCAACGAGTGGTCGGAAAACGAGCACGAGTAATATACCACCGCGCACCGTCCGTGCTCCGTCGTGATTTCCCCAAACCTCTTACCTGATTTCGTTACCGTCGTTCTGCCGATTTCTTCGTTGGTTGTGGAGGGGCGTTGTATGCGTGTAGAAATTCAGAATCAAAAAATAAATCCTTCACTGCGAAAACTTGCATACGATTTTTTTTCAAAAAAGTAGTTTTTACCTTACTCAGGTGGTTTAAATTTGGATTCTCGCCAATTTTCTGATATAGCAGGAAGGTCCAACGGTCTCTTGTACAGGTTTCCACGTTTTTAGAGCCATCGCGTGTACTCATCCTTGTTAAAAATACGTAAATTTAGATTTTTAGGTGAAAAACGTTAAACAATGAACAGGGGCTGTGGGCGGCCGTAGTATAAAAAAAAAATATCGACTATTTGGTGTTATTTTGCGCGTAAACCGTCTTAGGAACCCGTCCGACGATGCGTGTAAAGTTTCAGATTCGAAAAATAAATCCTTCAACACGAAAACTTGCAAACCATTATTTTTCAAAAAAGTAGTTTTTATCGTACTTAATATTTAGATTAGATAGACAGCTTTTATAACTGAACTATTAAAATTACAACATTATATAAATTGATTTTTTAATTTTTAGATTTTAATAGTACAACTAAAATAAAGAAATATTACTCACAAAATGATGTATAAATATTATATAGATCGCAGACGGGTCATTTAATCCATGTTATTTTATTTTAGACCTCCTATACTCCTAAATATAGCTGTTAGCTGTATTGACCAAGACTCAAAGCCTGATTGGACGAATTCGGTTCACCAAATTTCTGAGTTTTAACATCAACAGCATGGCGTATAAAGGCACGCCACTTTAAGCGCAAACTACTATCAATTTTTCAGACAATCAATTTATAAAGTGGGTCTAATTATTCTACAATATTGGATTTTTAAAAAGCAAATATATACCCAGCACGTTACAAATGAATCTACTGCAATAGGTAAGGTCATTATGTCGGTATAACTGAACTGCACACTTTATTCGGCCACCCAAAGACCTTAATGGCATGGTGTTAAGCTGTAAAAGCACCGCGGTTAAAGACGCCGCCCGACTACAATAACCCAAATATTACATTGATTGTGGCACTTTTAGTATGGCTGCAAAAATTATTCACAGGTCAGCTTTGCGGTGGTTAACGGCAATACCAATCAAATTACAGTCCGGTATATATCCATGAGTTCGACACCCGTGAACTCGTTACACGATGGGGTGCCGGAGAATGTACGCTGGTGATTTGTCGTCAAACTCCGTAGTGTCTCCTCTTTTTCATACTCCCGATCCTAAATCACCACATGCGAAGGTTTCAACCACAGTAATACAATTTTACGTACGTCGTCGGTTCGTCAACAGTGAAATTGTATCTATGTGTAATTCCATGCTGTTTAAGTTAACGCTGCGAAAAACATAATAAATTATAACGATAATTAAATTCTTATTATAATAATTATAATAATTAGAATATTAATAGTTAAAAAAAATATGTCGTATTCCTATGTTGATTATAACTTGTATTTAAATATAATAGTAAAAAACTATATTAAACTTATTAAATATTATGTTGTTTATGTTATAACTTAATTGTAACATACTAAGTACTGACATAGGTATACTGTTATTTGCAAAAAAAAAAGGTGAATGAATAATACCATTGATTTCTGTTCGATTTTAAAATTTTGGCGGAACATAATTTGTAGCTGTGTAGTGCTTATACACAAATCAACTGGATGCCGTTAGCAGCCAATTACCCACTAAAAATTTGACTGTGATTGCTGCTGACCGATGTCTCCTACCGTGGTTCTGATAATCTATACTATATGGCACCAGGTCGTTAAAGTCTATGTGTCCTAAGTTGTTGAACGTTTTTGTTGTATTGTAATCAAATTTCCTGTACAATGCGCCGTACAAGACGAGTAATGTGATACACGTCATAATGTATTATTATTATATATATATTTATTTGGTCATTTTAGCATTAAATATAGGTGTTGTTAGCTATAGATACTTACTAAACAATATAAATTATGTATTAATCATTCTTTACTATGGACACCTGTTGGCGATTTGAAAAAAAACTAATTTTATGTATGATTAATAGCGTAAGAATGTGTTAGACTTGAGAAACATGTTGGCAATAGCGGAAGTAGATTCTTTAGTGCCCCTGGTGATGAATCTTGAAAAAAGCACTTATTACCAATTACAAAAATTGATAAATGTACGTAGTTAATAACAATAATTAATGAAACGCTGATGACCCAAATAGGCATTTTCATAATTCCATTATTAAATACACATAAACCTGTGCAGGTGCGCGAGATCGATGGTGACCGGATACAGGCAGTATTAACGACAGCCAACGGAACGATGATTACACAGTATTAGGACCTGTGTGGTGGCTTTTCGCAGACTACAGAGTCCTGTCACTGTAATTTACACGTGCATTCGCTGTCGTCGGAGACAAGCAATAGATAGTTACTATTATTGCCCCATTGACTGCGCCGGAGATATCAATCATTACAACTCTGGAATACTCTAACTATGCACTATTGACTGATACTAATACTGTCCGATAGGTTTTTAGGGATGTCTTTCACCTTCAATGCGCAAGTCTGCCCGGGTGGGTGTTGCTGTAGCAAGATCAGGTGAAAAACTGTTGCGCTGTGGTAGGTCGTACGGCCTTTTATACTTGGGTTATCGGGAATCCCGGTTTCTCTGACGGAACCGCAAAGCACAATCGCCGATAACGATACAAAATTTTAATGATATAATAATAGATTAATTAAAAAAAAAATATAATAACAATAGTATGTCATGCGATAAAAATTATAATAATAATAAAAATGACAATATATAAATAATGATTATCAATAACAAGGTATTATATAATAGGTAAAAAGAATAATAACAATATGATTATAATAATTATATTAAATATGGTTTAAACATATAGGTATAGTTTAAAATGTTTAAATATACACAAATTTAGACTTTTTTTTACGAATAAAAAGTTATAAATATTTATTAATTGAAAAAAACAAGAGTTACTTAAAACAAATACTAAACATCTATACATATTTATAAGATACTTATATATTATAAATATAGCACGGTGTTTACATAAACGTAATAAAAACAATTATTTCCGATAACATAGTCATCTCTCTTTTGTTTATTTGTGGAATATAATAATATATTATTATAGTTATAATGTATAATATTATTATAATAACCTCAAAATATTTAATTTTAATATTTTTAAGCATATAATTGGCTCTAATGCCTAGTTAGGTTGGGATCTAAATCTCTAATCTTTATTCTCTATTCATTATACTAAAATAATTACTTGTAGATGAATAATATATATTAGAACATATAACATCATTCAAAAAGCGTCATGGATGTCGAACGATTGCAGAAACTTAAGTAAACATAAAAACGTATTGTACCAAATAAATACGTATTAATAAGTACATATTTATTAAAATTTTTAATGTTTTGAAATTTATAAAAATAAGTTGAATGTTACACAGGTTATTTTGTTATCATTGTATAATCAATGACCTATTTTAGAATAAATAGTATTTTATAAATAGTTTTTCAATACAAAATACACTTTTATTGTGACCTTTGACTAGGTAGATAGGTGTTATTGAAAAATGGTGTACCGGGAATGTATTTCATTACTCTTAAGCCAAAGTAAAAATTTAATTAATTTTTAGTATTCTAAAATCAGTGTTTTTTTTTTATCAATAAATATAATGCATCTTTTGTAACTGGACCGAGGTATGTTCTTGATGTTCTTATACAATATTTTGGTAACTATTAGTACATATTATTAAATTCATAAGTATTTAAAATTACAATAGCTTGGCAATAAAGGTATGCGTACTACCGCCGCAAACGACTGAAAACAGATGATACACTTAATTCAAATGCCACGTTTGCCATGTATATGGATTTTAAAGTATATACGTCAAACCTCAAAGTATATTACTACTGCTGCTTAATAGATTGAAGCAGTTCACTTATTTTACCTAATTACTACACAATATGCTGAAAGTATTCATTAAATTGTAAATTATAGATAGTATTTTTTAAAATTGGAATACCAAAGTACTGTAAAGTATTAAATAGGTATATAGCCAGTAGCGTAGTCCGGACATGTATCGGTGTGTTAGTTATTCGGATAATATGCCCAATGTGTCTCAATTAAGCGGATTCTACTGTATATATATATATATATATAATGCAGGATCGCGAGACTTGCACAAGAACACTGTTATTGGTTGACAGTTGTTAGACCGTTTATTAGGTTAAACATATTATAATATTGTTAATTGAATCAACAATCTGTTTTTTATTTTTAATATTATGTGTTATAATCATATAAAATAAATGTTACATTGTCACAACAATAACAGACAGTGTACTTGCGGGTAACCGAAATACTTGGTATTGTGCTGTTACTTATCTGTGTGATTAAAGATAATTATGATATATTAACTCAAAAAGTTGAAGAGGTCCCTGATTAGTGAGTTCTAGTGTATGCTTGGTGTGTAGGTAAGTGTATGTATGTCAATCATATAATTTAGGTACCTACTAATGTGATTTAAACTGTTTCAATAAACGTATAGTTCAATCAAAATAAGTGAAATATTATAATTAAAAAAAAAAAACAATTAAAAGCACAGTAAAAATCCAAGTCGTCCTTTAAAAATATTATACCTATACTGGCCGATTAGGATGATAGACGTAGGTACATTCTGGCTAGTAATACAAACATCGCAATAACCATCGCATGGAAAATGTTCGAAATTCTCGGTGGCTATGACGGATGAAATTTATTTCGAGTTTATTTTCATTTCAACAGTGCTATACGTTTAACATTATTACTACTTTTTCTCCACATTAAGCCACATATTAATATTAATAATAATGTACCTGTCTTATAAAATTCGACTTTATTAATAACGGCTTTAGTGTAATAACGGCTCTATGTTGACCTACTCAATTGGTAAGTGTTATAAACATTATTCAAAGCATGATGCCACTATGCATGCAGAACAACAGCCGTAGTAGATCTGACGTACATCACACGTTGTTTGAAGATATTACAATTGTAGAAGTCTTAAAAATTGTCATGAGCCAACAAGAAGACGTCATTATGGAAACACCGGAGATTGACACATTGGAGTTGGTCAACAAAGAACCAATTTTTCGAGTTTTTCGCAAGAGATATTTAAAAAAAGTGACTGCAAAATAGGTTCAATAGTAAGTAGCTCAAATTACCAAAGAGAACACTACATGTATGAATACACCCGAAAACAATTTGTAACCAATGAAAAAAATATACAACCAGATATAGGTATTAAAAAGTGTAGCACTGTAGCAGCATTTTAATGAGCCTGATTGGACTGGAATATGTAAAAGTGTCAGAAAAATCAAGATTCTGCTTCCTAGGGCCGCAATTATTTACGTATTTATGTTACGGGCAAAAAAAGTCGAGCATTGTGCACTTCGACCAATTGTATACAGTGCCCAATTTGATTAGATCATCGTAGGTTAAATATTGATTATAACAAAAACTAAATAAAAAATCTTACTGGGTACATAAATAATCATAAATAAATTTTAAATAGACGCTTCAAATATTAGTTTTTACATCTATTAGGTATTCAATTAGGTTCATACAACTGAAGAGTTAATATAATTAACCAAACGTGTTTGGACATGATTAAATTGAATACTTTTTAGTATCAAAATATAATCATTATTGTTAATTATTACAAAAAAAAATTATGTTAAGCACATAGAGATCGCATTATTTTACTTAATTTCTTATTATACTTACATCACAATTGCGGTACTTTGAATTGCAAAGTCGACCAGATTTTTTACATTTACACCAACTGCTGGTACTTAATGTATTGTATACTAGGTGTACGTATACTTTCGAGTCGTGACTACCCAATTTAGAACTTTGCTTGACATTTCATCTTTTAAGAAATTTGTACTGGTGGTACCTCATTGGCCTGGATAAACACCGCTTTGCATATCGTGAGTAGCAATAGTGTACGCGCAATATAGTATTGTGTGGTACATTATTGTTGAGATTCGGATCGGTTTTTAATATGATCGTTTACGAGTGTCTCGTACAAATAAAATATCCAAGTATAGTTTTCTAGTGATTTTGTTATGTATTAATGCTATTCGATATAAATGTGTGCAACATTTTGTATTTAATTTACTTTGCCCTTTTTCCAAGCAATCTTGTACAATTCCAATATTAATATTCTAACATTATTGGTATAATACAATATTTTATACAGTAATTTTAGTAACTTCTCTCTTTATTTTTTTTTCTATAATAACTGATTCAAAATATTAATCACTGTTACGTTTGAATAAAAATGTTTATGTGGGTATACCTACACAATTTTACCCTTGCACAATTATTTACCTATATATGTTACGGGTAAAGTAAGAAGTGCGCAATGCCCAATTTTCAAGGACAAAGTTGAAATAAGTTATCATTCTCCGGACATTGTATACAGTACCCAATTCGATTTCAACACTGTAGGTTAAATATTGATTATATTAAAAATTACATAAATCTTACAGGGAAATTAAGTTATCATAAAAAAATCTAAAATAGATGCTATGTAAAATATTTTCATTACAGTATAATTAAAATTATTTAAATTATTATATTCTACAAAAATTATGTTCTATTATAACACACGAAATTGTCGTTGTCTAGTCTAGGCATACGCTCCCCGAATTGGTCAGGGACGGCGGGTGGTGACGACGATGGGCTGTATCGTTTATTGTCGCATCGACTATTGACGAGTGACAACTATGTCGATCGAGGACAGACGGCGATGATGACGTGGGCGGATGACAAAGATACAATGTGAGCTTCAACGGAAACCGTTGCAAATATTAATAAACAAACTCATCTCGAGCTCAAAGAGTTGGAACACTACGACAACAACAGCCACGACCAATGTTGAGGAAGCATCTTCACTGTTCTCCTGGTAACGGCTACGTCGCGTTCCGCCGTCGTCCACGCTCAATGGGTAAAGATCTATCCGCTTCTCCGTAGTCGACCAGCCGGCTTCAGAGCGGAAATCATGCATTCGCGGCGGAAATAACAGACCATCCGGAATAAAGCCGGTGACTGGAACTGCTGTGACTACGATTGCGCTGTTCTACACTCCGCTGTCCAGTTCAGACATCCATTATTGACTATTGGCTCTATGGACTGTCTCGTCGATGCACACCGATTACTGTCTAGAACCTGTTCCTTCCGCGACAGCGCATGTTTACGTCCACCGTATAACTGAATTAGAGGTCACATCGTGGTCGAAATCAGTGACGGTTCAGACAGTTTTTCTACACAGAGTTTGGTACCAGGTGCTTATAAGACATGTGATAAATGATATGTGTACGTGTCTTACAATTTTTAAATTTATAATTCGTATTTAAATAATTGTATTATTATACAAATAATAATAATAATAATAATAATATAATAACATTATTTTTCTTTTTTTTTAATTTTATCTATAAATATCAATACAATAGATTTGTGTGAGGAGCAACTTGGTGTGACGAGCTGTAGTGGGTCGATGCGGTAATAGTATATGTCACCAGGTAATATTGTCGGCTGACAGTCGATCGATTGTGGTTAGTGGTTACTGCACGTTTTGGAACAGTACTGGTACTAGCTGTGCGGTGATAGTGAACTGTAATTCATATAGTTTATGAGAGACGGAATGGAAGGAGAATAGAAAATATTATAAACAGTATACAATAATAAAAAATTGTATTGAGAATACCGAAATTTATAAACAATTCCGATAGTAAAAATAAAATAATAATAAGTAGTCGTGATACGTTGTATTGATAGTGATTAATGAATAATGAAAATTATCAATATTATGGGTAAGGTCGATTTGCACTCATTTTAGTTCAATTGCACTGAAGCATGACTTAAGGCGTAGGTGACATAGGCCCATACAAAGGGCGGAATTTAAAATGTTTGTATTATAGATTTTTTGAAGTATTTACATGTAAGGTGCCGCAAAACTCAAGTTTGATAGGTGTGTTTAAACACTTTAGCGGGCCTGATTATACTTAGGTTGATAAAGGTAATGGATGAACTGCACTCATTTAAAAATAAGGTAAATATCGAACTACACTCGGGTTCAAAAAGCAGTGCAGTGTACTTATAATTTGTAATGCTGACATTAGACTATCAGAGTCTAAATAAAACAAAATTATATTTATTTTAATATCTAATAACATATTAAGTTCCTACTTATGTAACTATACTACCTCGCCGTCATTATTTTACAATAAGTATCGTGATAAGCCAAACATTATTAATTAAATACTTTTAATGTTGTATTGATATTTTGATTTAACTAAATCTTAGTAACGAGGCTAGGTACTTATGATTAATATATTAACGATTTATAAATCACATTAATTTTATTGGCTGTCATATTTAAGGTTTAAAAAATTTGTTTAAAATATCGTGCCATGTTTATACTTTATTCTGGATATTAATTCTAATAATAATTTTTTATTTGGCGGTCGTCATTTCGATATTATACAATACTATGTTTATAAAATATTTTATTCGCATGGCATTTATTTTGGTAGTATCAAGACGTTGCTTAACTTGTTTATACATTGAGTCCGATTCGTGCACCGATTGGCCGACAAATCAATTTACCGTCACCCGATTTTTCGACACACTATATTATGATGAATTATACTTACTAATTAAACTATGTCAATTTTTATTGTTTTAAATTATTTGTATAAAACACGAATATTGTTCAAATTAAATATTAAAACTATAAATTAACATTATAAGCTTCTGTTTTATGAATGGAAATGAAACATTATTGCATTTAAGTGTTCCAAAATACAAATCGTATTTCAAATCATAAACGCTTTACCTATCTTTTAAAAACGATAACCTTTCTTCTTATTATCTATATTTAGTTTTCATCTTTTGTGATCCATTGCAGTTTTTTTGTGCTATAAGGTCATGCTCGAAGTTTGTTTGTTAGTTGTTTAGCTCTTTGATTAAAATAAAAATATTTGGCTTTTGTCTACCAACATCTTTATTAAGAGCTGCATGCCATGTTTCAAGGTGGATTATGGTCCTTGCTCCATCTGATTAAAATGATTACTCATATTGCTATTAAATAGACAAATATCTGGATCCAAGTATGTTTTGCTAAAATAATTTAATTATTTTAGCACACCTAAAATAATAATAATAAAAAACAAAGTTTTGCTATGTTATAACAAAGACGACGAACAACTTTTTTAATATTATCGGCATGTGCATAATCGCAAGACTTTGAACTTTACGCCAAATAGATTGCCCAACGTGAAATAGACACCCTTTTATGGGTGTATCAGAACCAAACACTGCCGAATGGAGACAATCATTCCAATTTCAAAATCTATTTGGAAACAAGTAGGATTGAACTTTAATCCATTTCTCAATGCCGCTTGTTTTATTATTTCAAACATTCTCAAATATATCGATGTACTTTTACTGGGCAATAATGCATAAGCCTAAAAAAATATATTTAAACATATATAATTAGTATTTTACTAAATTATAAAATTTATATTATAACTATTAGGGGTATCATCATTCCTATAATAAAGCAGTGTAAGGTATACAATTTGTGTAAACATTTTTGGTGCTGACTTAAATGTACCATCCATAAAAACTGTATTACTAGAACAAAGACGTCGTAAAAATCCTTCGGTACAAAATACAACGATTTTATTATCCGTACCATCAAATACTGTTGGTAATAATATTATAATTAGTAATAGTATTTAAAATTAAATCGTTTAAATAATTTAGAATAAATACCTGAAAGAAAATCTTTTCCATCATTCGTTGATCGCCAATTACCTTCAATATCTAATTCAGACAGCTTTTTAGGTAACGTTGGCATTAATTTCATATGTTTCCTGTATGCCAAATTTCTTACACTGGTATAAATTGGTATTGTATCCTTTACCTTACTTTGGCTTCCGTAGAATCCTCTATTCCTGAAGTCATAATTGATTTTCGGATTTCATTAAATATCTCATCTCTGGTATTGTTTTTGTGGGATTTATCACCACTTCGTCCTTCAAATAAGTTATTTTCAAGTTATAAAACACGTATTCAAAACTAATTTTAAAAAATGGTATAAAAATCGTGAATAAAAATGTATAAATTAAAACAAACTCACTGTAATCTTATTTCGAAAACCACGTTCAGCCAATTGGTTTCCATGCATCAGTTGGATATGCGTTTTTGACATTATAGCATTATTAAAATCCTCTCTGTGTATTGCTCGACCTCCATAATCATCAATACATTTATAATAATGGTTAAAACCTCTTGTTCTATCCATTCGATGTATAAAATTATCCAAAAATAAAAGTTGGCCATCTCGTTCAGAAGTTATTATCAACCACGACATTTTAAATTTAATTTTAATATATAACTAACTGACGATGCAATGATTATACAAACTGACAAATGCCAATAATATCATAGTATAGTTTTATCAACATTTTTATTTTAGATTGTAATATTCTAGATTTCCATATAAAAATTATTTTTATATTTTATGAAATTACGTTTTGTTGACGAATCGGAACTTTTTTTATTTGTTCCGTAAACCGGTTTCCGTGTCGGTGAGACGAGTAGTCGATGAATCGGTCTGAATCGTTTGTTTTGACATTCTTTAGTACGGTAACCTCCGAGTGCTTTACCTTATTGAATACATAAACAACAAATAATGAATATCGTAAATTAGATGTGACTGAAAATACAAATAATCTATAACATAACACAATGTACGCGGATGGGACAAAGTTAAAAAGAATAAGAAGTATACGGCACTAGTAACCTTGAAATATAATATTCTTTTGAGTCTTGGCCGGTCGGAGGTGGAAGAATATCGCGATCGTTTTTTTTACTGTGCGTAAAAATAGTTACGTACGGCAAGCAGATGCGGCGTGCGATGTTATTGTGCGTGATGACAGTGGTGACTAATATATGATTAAAGTGTTATTGATTGGCCAGCTGAAAGTTATATTCCAACCAAATCACCCCGCACAGTCTCTGCCGATTATTATGACACTATTAAAGTCGAACGCTTCTCTACTATTAATCGTTTAACGCTGTCCGCTGTCTGACTACGCTCCGCTTTCCATTTCACCATTGCCGATAGCCTCACTGTCATGATATGGTATATAATTGGATGCTTTCGGTAATTAAGGATCTGCATGTGCATATAAATTATTATTATTTTCGTTAGTGTTGCGTGTACTGGTTATAATATTGTATTATAATATAATATATATATATATATTTATGTACATTAGAATCCGCTTAATTGGAAAACATTAGGCTGTGACATATTTGTTCCCATTATCCGACTGTACTATTTAATACTTATATTGTACTTGTAAAATGAGTGAATCGCTTCAATCTATTAAGTTGCAGTATTAATATACATTGAGGTTTGATTTATATACTCAATAATCCATATACGTGACAAACGTGTCATTTGAATTAAGTGTATCATCTGTTTTCAGTCGTTTGCGGCAGTAGTACGTATACATTTATTTCCAAGCTATTGTAATTTTAAATACTTATTAATTTATTAATATGTACTAATAGTTACCAAAATATTGTATAAGAACATCAAGAACATACCTCGGTCCAGTTACAAAAGATGCATTATATTTTTTGATAAAAAAAAAACACTGATTTTAGAATACTAAAAATTAATTAAATTTTTACTTTGGCTTAAGAGTAATGAAATACATTCCCGGTACACCATTTTTCAATAACACCTATCTACCTAGTCAAAGGTCACAATAAAAGTGTATTTTGTATTGAAAAACTATTTATAAAATACTATTTATTCTAAAATAGTTCATTGATTATATAATGATATATTAGTTATTTGTTTTTATGATATATTACATATTTGTTATGAAAGTAAAATGTGAGTAATTTTTTTTTATTTCATAATATGCTAATACACAGATTAATATTTATGAATAATCATTGCTATCAAGAACTATATATTTAAGAATATAATAAAATCATATTTACAAATCTGAAACTACAAAATAACTTTGTTATGATTATATTTTTTATGTCTCATACAAAAATATCATGTTTATCAGTATTTATAATAATGACATTTAAACTGACTCCGCGGTACCCCTTTGGCTGCCTTGATTATATTAAATATATTTGATGTATCTCGGTGATGGTGGTCGTGGAACTGTATCCGTACATTTATTGCCGTACGTCTCTCAATAACGCAACATTTTCTCGCTCTATTTTCGCCATCGGTAACATTTTTCTACACTGCAGTCGATTTTTCATCATACTTAAATTATATTCTATCTACTTATGTGAGATTTGACTAGATTTTATAATAATTTTCATAACTCTACTTCGATACAGTCAATAAGTGTGTATGACGGATTAGTAATGATTTAATTCGTTGTATGATTAATTTTATTATAGTTTTTTTAGTTTGATTGGTTTTTGTGTCGCAAATAGATACATATATATATAAATAAAAGTGACAAAGGGTTTTTATTTGAAGATTACTTTTATAATAGTTATTATATTTATATATAATTGTTATTTATAGTTTTTTACCATATTGATGTACACTTGTTCGGAAACAGTTCAACACATTTCCAAATTATGGTTGTTCTTACTTTTTATTTAGGTGTTTCGGTACACAAAAAAAACAACATAAAATCCTATACATTTTTGAATAAATAATACATTTGTTTTTCTATAAACACTATGAGGTATGATTGTAAACAGTCAGTAGCTAGTAGCTACCATCCAACTTACATTATCAAGTTCAAATAACATTGTATTGTGCTCCTATATTAGGATCACGCTATACTTGACAGAGTGTATGCAATTCTATATCCTTTGCGAGGATAGAATTGCATCGGTCCCAACCTAATTTTAAGATTTGTACGTCACTCCTTCCACTAAAAAATTAAAATAATATGTAACCTGCAAATTATACTAAAATGCAGATTGCAAGTTGTAAGTTCATAATAATCGGTACATACATATTATAATGGATTTATCGAGTGTATAATTAGAACACTATATAATGATATAGTATAAAATATTTTAAAAATGCATTCCTGTAGGGTCTATGAAAAATTAACTTGTGATATAATTTACACTTAAACTTTTTATGCTTATTTTTTTTATTTTGGGAGTAATAAATTGTAATTGTTATTAAAATATTATAAGTATATTATTATAGCGCCACAGCACATTGACATAATGTAGGACACCAATGAGATTTTGTTCAAATCATACAGCTACTGGTCATATTTATATTTATATATTACTCCTTTGTTGAAAATTGCCACGAGCACGCTTAATTATACGTTCGGTTTTGACCATAACGCACGGGCACGGAGAACAGCTGATGTATATAGTTTTTGACGACGGCGAATGCACATGTAAATGACTGCGGACAGGACTCTGTAGTCTGGAGATAGCCATCGCACAAGTTCTAATTCTGTGTAACCATCGTCCTGTTGGCTGTCGGTAATATTGTCTGTATCCTGTCGTCGTTGATCTCGCGCACCTGCACCGGTTACACCGTACACGGAAACAGTAGCTGAGTCGACAATGCTGACATTTTTATTCCAAGCAACTCAACCAGTACCGCCTTTTCCATCAATACGTCGTCGCTAACGTAGTCATCACTATTTGGTCTGAGTCGTGGACAACGTGTTCATCAATAGCCGCTGTATGGTCCGTCACGACGCGATAGCGATAGCCACTGTGAAGCGACATGGTAATCCAAACGGCTTCATATGTACATCGTTATCGTTCTTCTAATGTACTTATGTGTTACCAAAAAAAAAAAAAAAAAAAATCTTAACGATTATTACGGCTGCATAACTAACAGGTGCGTCGTTATATTCTAAACGTCAATAACGATTGTAATAAGCGTGTCATACTTTGTAGTAATCGTTTGTTTGATTCATGGATGCCTCCCCGTCTACCATTTCCCCGTCTAATACCTCTCCCCGCTAATATTATATTTATATAATCTTGTAAGATTAGGTTATAAAAATAAAAATGTTAATTTATAATAAGTATAATATAAAATTACCATAAAACATTTTAATATTGTTGTTCTATATTATTAGTAATACCAATTAAGTAACTATTCATTTTATTACGTTCATCATATGTGTACATAGTATCTTCTATATGTTTAGCAACATCCCGATATATTTTTTTTTTTTGCAGGAGATTTTTGTCCAGCGATGAATTGATTAATTTTTATCTCGGTTAAATGTTGTTCTTTTTTAACAATCTCAATAAGTCACCATATGGTAGAATGAGACGCAGCTAACAAAAACGAAAACACTCTATGGTAGTGAATGATTAATACATAATTCATATCGTTTAGTAAGTATCTATAGCTAATAACACCTATATTTAAATCTAAAATGACCAAATAAATATATATATATAATAGTAATATATTATGACAAGTATCACATTACTCGTCTTACACGGCGCATTGTACAGACAATTTGATTACATGTATGCGTAGAACAACATATTAATGATAATATAATACCTATTATAATGTCTAATAGAAATTTTATTGTACCTTCAAAAAGACATATTTTTCATTATAGATGAAATAAAAAACATTTCAAAAAATGTGTATGAATTCGTTTTTATATATACTACGTGTTAACTTACAACTGAATGATAAATCTAGGAATACGGATGTCAGCATCTCTGAACCCACGAAAGCTTTCAACGACGCAGGACACATAGACTTTAACGACCTAGTGCCATATAGCATAGAGTATCAGAACTACGGTAGGAGGCATTGGTCAGCAGCAATGACAATCAAATTGTTAGTGGGTAATTGGCTGGTAACGGCATCCAGTTGAATTGTATACATTGTATACATAGTATCCTACGTAAAATTGTAGGATGTCGGTGTCGAAACCACACGCATTTTCACTACAAACAGTAGTTCTTAACGGGTTTCCCGTGGACTTGGTATAAGTGATCCGCCAAAATTTTAAAATCAGTCAGAAAAAATACTAGTATTTATAATCAAAGGAATTATTAATTCACCTTTTCTTTTGCAAATAAAAGCTTACCTATATTAATATGTTACTTATAAGTAGTAACATAAACAACATGATATATAAAAAGTTTAATATAGTTCATTTTTTACTTTTAAATTTAAATACAGGTTATAATCAAAATAGAAACAAGACATATTTATTTTAACAAGTAATATTATTATATTATAATATTTTATAAAATTTGTTTCTAAAATAAATACGGTCAGGTAAAGATTTATAATAATGTTATACGTTTGCAGGTATATAATTATTAAGTTGTTATTAATTATGAACATTTACAATAAAATTCATTATTTTATGATTAAAATTTAGCATATTAATAAAACATAAAAACTTTATAAGGGTCTTGGATTTTGAGTTAAACTATAAGAAAAGATTTTTAAATTTAAAATTAAAATAATATCCTATATCCAAGTTAGTATCGACTTATCGTGACCAATAAGTAAGGTGTGTAATTAATTTTTCACGTGACTTGTTTATACTATACCTACTGTTTTACTGGTTTCATAAAGTAAATAACTAAATTAATGTAATATTAATTATAATATGAAATTGTTTGAACGTAAAAGTAAAAAAAAAATATGCATACAAGTATAATACCCGGTTCCCATTAAAGCATTTTTTTAATGGATTTATCGATAACATATATATGTTTTTACATATCTACCTAATGATAGACTTTTTATTATCATTATTATTATTATTGTTATTATTATTAATATTGTTATGATTATTAAAATAAATATTTAAAATATATGCTTCAAGGCATAATAAACAAATCATATAATATGTATAAATTTTGCAATATAATAAAAATTTAGTTCATATTAAGTCATAACCGTTGGCTCGATTTAAGCAGAATTTGCCTTCACTGTTTAGCTAATACAAATTAGTCCGCAATCCATTTTTACTTATTTTTATAATTATAATAATTATTATCGAATCGGGTATACACGCGTAGACGAATAAAACACGTATTATTGGTGCATTTTGAATCATCGTGAAACCCGATCTGATCACTGTAGCCGAAAAAAATTCAGACCTAAACGTGAAATTATATTCTTTACGCGTGTCATGCTAGATGTGTCTAAATTTGTGTTAGACCAAAAAAGCAAATTGAGACTGGCAATCACAAATCATAATGTTTTATCGCGATGTTAATGATCAAGTAAAGTTGGGTCGAATGAATATCGTGGTACCGCGATGAAAGCAAATTTTAGCACATCATAGACACTCGTATTATTGTTATTATTGTTATTATTATTACCTATATGTATAATAGAATACAAGATATTATTAGTGTAAAAACTCTGGTGTCCCAAAGCGAAACACGAACGATATGTGATCGGTGGTTGATTTAAAAATAATATTATAATACGGTAAATCGATAGATTTCAGTAAACGTGAATTAATATATTACATTCGACGGTTATATAATATATTATATGCGTTTTAAATGAAAAAATAAAACAATAAATAATCAAATAATCATCTAAATCATTACATGTTAGGTTAAGAAATTAAAATTGGTCGGTAACTTTTTAAAATTAAAATACATTGCTAAATTAAATAACAACAACGACGTAAAAATATTCAGTTGGTACGTGCTATAAGCATAATTAAACACAAAGAAAGATGCTACTACGCATGCAGAACAACTGCAGTAAATTCAACGAACACACGTCGTCTGAAGGTATTACCACCTTTATATAAAATAAAAATCTTGATTTTTTCACTTTTTTTTGCACGCAAATGGTTTCGGCAACCCCTCTTACGGTGCTTGTAAAGTTTCAGAGCTGAAAACTAAATGCTTCACCGCGAAAACTTAAATACGAGTGTTTTTCAAAAAAGTGGAATTAGCGTACTTAGGTGCTTAATATTTTGATTTTCGATAATTTTCTGTTATAGATAGATAGTATAAGAGTCCCTTATTCGCGGTACAGCATTTCCAAAAGCATCGCGAGTGTGCTTTCAGCGTACGGCGATGACTCTAAAACGTGAAAGCCTGTACAAGAAACTGTTGGACTTTCCTCTCATATCAGAAAAATGCTGAAAATCCAAATTTTAACCACCAAACTACGGTAAAAACCACTTTTTTGAAAAAATCTCGTATTCAAGTTTTCAAGGTGAAGGATTTATTTTTCGACTATGAAACTTTACACACATTACAAGTCAGTTTGCCCAAACAGTTATCACGCAAAAAAACACAAAATTATCTAGATTTTTATTTTAAATAGGTATATCACGGCCGGTAATATTCGGTCTGCGATCCTTTTTATCTAGCCCACAGTACATTTTTAAATTATCTCATACAATTGCAATGTCATTCGTCTGTTCTCTATGCTAAGGCCATGCTAAATTAAAATGCATTATTTGATTGATCTTTTTTATTATTCTCTATACTCTTTCCCGCTTAATTTTAATTTTCTAAAAAATGGCCTTTTAATTATTTTGCGTTGCCAACACAATAAATTATGATTTTTGACATACTTTTGATGTAGATTGAAAGTTCGATGGTCCCTCATCCCTGCTATAACGTTTTCAGGGGTTTCATGAGTACGCTTGTATCTTAAAACTATAAACGTATATAAAATAAGTAATACAATTTTTGATAATCGTGTTTTTACTTGTGGCTTTGTTACCTATAATTTTATTATTAAAATTACAATTATAAATGTTGAGTATGATGTCAAGATTATAGTCAACAGTCGAGACTACTGAGATCTGTATGTTGTTACGTGTTTTATATTATGATATCAAGAATAATGAATTTTTTCTGCACATGAAATAATTTTTAATGTTCAACAATACGACTTACTTATTATACAATATTGGCTTATATCATTATAATAACGTATACTTGTTGTATATTAATATATAATAATACTAAATTGACTTGGATGTAAACATTTAATCATAAAATATAATGGTTATTAATATAATTACGTTGGGACTGTTGGGTGGTTGGTCTGTTTACGGTAATGAAATGACCACCTAGTAGGTATGATGTTTTCATTTTTTTTTTTTTTCATAGAGGAAACGATTAAACAGAAATCACAAATTATAGTTCTGTAGCTGAATTTATTCCCTTTTGGCTAAATTAGTAGCTCATCCTATCCGTTTAAAAAAGGTATTATAATTAAGGTAAGCAAAATTGGTTCCTATTTAAGTTTGTAATGTATTTCACTACTGGCCAAATCGGTTCCTGATTTTTCACTTTTTGGAATAAAATTTACGATAATTATACTTACGCATAATGCATATTACGTATATTAATTAATAATAAAAATACTATTATAGTAATAAATTATTTAATGTAATATGATACCAACACTAGTCCATATTATGATGCTGTCTTATATATTATTGAAATTAGTGATCATTTTTCTATACTTCTTACAACAATCATTGATGTGATAACATACATTTATAACTGTTAAATCGTAATGTTGAATAGCGATTGAAGGACAGCTTGTAAATGAATCGTTGCGTCCTTACTAGAATTTACACGCAGCATGTTTGATAGTCGTAAGCCAGTGTTTGAATGGTTAGAAAACGTTACAATATATATTTTTTTTCATTTTAAATTTTTAAATATTAAACATAGTTATTATTTATGAATCGTATATTCGTGCTGTGTAATATTAATAGTTTTTACTTTTGCCGGTTTTATATTTTTAAACAATTAAATATTAATTCTCTATGAGACAATGAATATTATTTTTCAAATTATTACAGTAGATTTCTATTTAATAATATTTTTTTATTAAATAAAATGTTTTTAATTGAACTTAATGTAATATTTAGATACTTTAACTTTTATTTAGTGATATAGAGAAAATGTAATTAAAATTATTCAGTTATAAGCACAAATTGTAATATTGAATGACTGGACATAACTTTTTCTAAAAAAATGCCTGTCTGGAAATAATTTTGATTAATAATAATGTGGTTCGTCTGCAGGTATATAATTATTAAGTTATTAATAATAATGAAAATTTACAATGAATTCATTATTTTATGATTAAAATTAAGTATAAAATATTAAAACGTTAAGGGTGTTGGGTTTTGAGTGATTCTACAAGAAAATATTTTTAAATTTAAAATTAAAATAATATCCAAGTTGGGTTATTATAATTGAATTATTGTGACCAATAAATAAGTTATATAATTCAATATGCACGTGATTGTTTATTTTACTGTTTTACAGGTATCAACAATAAAAAGAGGTAAAGTAAATAATTAGTTTAGGTGAGATAAGTTTTAAATTTAAAATGTATTAAGTGTATTATAAGGTACAACATGCAATTGTTTAAACATGTAAATAAAAAAAACTTGTATTATTATAGCATACTCGACGGTTGTATTAAATATCATATGCATTTTTAAATAAAAAGATAAAAAACTAAATACATAATCACAAAATCATCCACGTTATATATATATCAGGTTAAAAAATTCAAAATTGTCGGTAATTCTTCGAAATCAATATAGTTTGATAAATAAACAAACAACAACATCAAAACATTCACAGTGTCATTATGTTATATTTTCAATCGATCGGAAATAGCTCACAGATGATATAATAATATATTATATTTTTATTATTGGGAATATCCGACGTGCCAACGCGTAAAATTTATTAAACTTACTGACTTTACATAACTACATAAATTTAAGCTTGTTAAATTAATTTAAGTATTATAAGTGTTATTTAAAATGTTTACATACAATATTTTATACAGTAATTTTAGTAACTTCTATTTTTATTTTTTTTTAACTGTGATAACTGATTCAAAAAATTAATCACGATTAATGTTTGAATAAAAATATTTAGGTACGCATACCTACAAAATTATACTAAACATGCGCAATTATTTACGTATTTATGTGTCGGGCAGAGTAAGAAATGGACAATATCTGATTTTCACGGTCAAAGTTGGAATAAGTTAACATTGTCCGAGTATTGTATGCAGTGACAATATTCGATTTGAGCTCTGTAGGTTAAATATTAAATATATTAAAAATATGTAAAAAATCTTACAGGGTACTAAAATAATCACAAAAAAAAATAAATTAGATGCTGCATAAAATATTTTCATGAAAGTTAAATTAAAATTATTGCATTTATTATATCCTACAATTATTATGTACTATAGTCCATAATACACGGAATTGCCGTTGTCTAGTCTAGGCACACGTTTTCCGTATCGGACATGGACGACGGGTGGTGACAGCGATGGGCTCGAACGTTTACTGTCGCATCGTCTATGGACGAGTGACAAATATGTCGATCGAAGACAGACAGCGGTGATCACGTTGGCGGATGACATATATACAATGTGAGCTTCAACGAAAACTGTCGCAAATATTCACGAACAAACTCATCTCGAGCTCAACGAGTTCGAGTACTGCGACAATTACAGCAACGGCCACTGCCGAGGAAGCATCTTCACTATTCTCGTAGTAACGGCTGCGTTGTGGTCTGTCGTCGTCCAAGCTCAACGGGTAAAGATCTTTCCACCTCTCCATAGTCGACCAGCCAGCTTCAGAACGGAAACCAAGAATTCGCGCCGGAAATACCAGACCATCCGGAATACAGCCAGCGATTGGAATTGCGGTGACTACGATTGCGCTGTTCTACGCGCCGCTGTCCAGTTCGGACATATATTATTGACTATTGGCTCTATGGACTGTCTCGTCGATGTATACCGTTTACCGTCCTCATCCTGTTCCTTCCACGACAGCGTATGTTTACATTTACTGTATAACTGAATTATAGGACACATCGTGGTTGCAATTAGTGACGGTTCGCACAGTTTTTCTACACCGAGTTTGGTACCAGCTGCTTATAATAATATATGTGATAAATGATGCGTGTACGTGTCTTAACATTTTTAAATTTATTATTCGTACACATTTAATTAAAAACACGATACAAACAATAATAATAACTAAAATAATATTATAATAACATTATATTTAATTTATTTTAATTTTATGTATAAATATCGATACAACAGATTTGTGTGATGGGTAACTCGGTGTAACGAGCCGTGGCGTAATAGTTTATGTCACCAGGTAATATTACAATTCCGACAGTAAAATCAAAATAATAATAACAGTCGTTATACGATGTATTGATAATGAATAATGAAAATTATTCAAAACATAACAATTTACAATGATATGATAATATACTTAAAAGGTTAGGTTAGTGATTATCTTATATCAATATTATATTATTATGGGTAAGGTCGATTTGCACTCATTTTAGTTCGATTGCACTCAAGCAACACTCAAAGGTTAGGCCCTCGCATAGAACGACATTTAAAATTGTCCTATGATATAATAATAATTTATTGAAAATATTTAGATTAGATAGACAGCTATTGGAGCTGTACTATTAAAATTACAACACTTTATAGATTGATTTTCTAATTTTTAGTTTTTAATAGTACAACTAAAATAAATAAATATTACTCATAAACTGATATATAAATATTTTATGGATCGCAGACTGGTCAGTTAATCTATATTATTCTATTTTAGACCTCCTATATTCCTAAATATAGCTGTTAGCTGTATTGGCCAAGACTCGTAGCCTGATTGGACAAATTCGGTTCACCATGTTTCCGAGTTTTAATATCAACAGCATGGCGTATAAAGGCAGGCCACTTTAAGCGCAAACTACTATCAATTTTTCATGATAATCAATTTATAAATTGGGTCTAATTACTACACAATATTGGATATTTAAAAAGCAAATATACTCGCTGTGCGGTGATAGTGCACTGTAATTCATATAGTTTATGAGAGAGGGAATAGAAGGAGAATAGAAAATATTATAAACAGTATACCATAATAAAAAAAATGTATTAAGAATATCGGAATTGATGGAAAATTCTTACAGTAACAATAAAATAATAATAAGTAGTCGTGATACGTTGTATTGATAGTGATTAATGAATAATGAATATTATTCAAAACAAAATGACAATAACAATTTACAATAATATGATAATATACTTAACCGGTTAGGTTAGTAAATATCTTATATCAATATTATGGGTAAGGTCAATTTGCACTCATTTTAGTTCGATTGCACTAAAGCAAGACTCAAGGCGTAGGTGACATAGGCCCATGCACAGGGCGGAATTTAAAATGTTTGTATAATAGATTTTATGAAATATTTACATGTAAGGTGCGGCAAAACTCATGTTTGATAGGTGTGTTTAAGCACTTCAGCTGGGCCTGATTGTACTTCGCTGAATAAAGTTAATGGTTGAACTGCACCATTTAAAAAAACAAAGGTAAAGATCGAACTCCATTCGGGTTTAAAGAGCAGTATAGTTCTATAATATTATATCATAATACAGTATCTTATAATTTTATTAAATAATATAAGTAACATATTTTAGTATAGAAAATTAAAAAGTATAAAAAATAATAGTTATGATTTTATTTTAAGGGGAAGGGAAAATAATTAAAATAATTTTAATTTGAAAATTAAAAAATGAAATGACTACGCAAACTTCTTCTTCTTCTTTTGTACAACTAACATATTGATTTTCCATTTACGTCACTGACGAAACGCTAAATTAAAACGACGCTAATTAAAGATGTTTTTTGTTACATATATTAGAAATTATAGAAATTTCCATCCGATATTGTCGATTGCTAACGTTAGAAAAAACTTTGTATTTTACTAATAATAAAATAAAAACTAAAAATGTTTGAAAAATAAAATAATAAAGTAATAGCAAAAAAAAAAAAAATAATAAAGTAGTTAATTAGTTTCTTAAATATATTAAAAAAAATTAATAAAAAACATTAATTAGCCAGAAAAATATTCTATTTATTATAAATTATAAAATTAAACATGATTAAATATATTTTACGTTTTAAAACATGTCTAAAGCCAATATACAATAAAAATAAATAATACTAACTATTAAAAAACTATAAGTATTAAATAGGTATAATGCTAGAAGCGTAGTAATGGTATTGTGAAATGAGCTTACGAAAGTAGTATTTTTATTCTATTGCCAAGATGCACAAAGCAACATATAATTGATAATATTACAATACCTATTATAATGTCTAATCAACATTTTATTGTATCTTCAAAAAAACCTTTTTTTTCATTATACCTTTTGAAATGTGTATGAATTTGTTTTTTTTCTACATACTACGTGTGAACTTACAACTGAATGATAAATCTAGGAATACGGATGTCAGCATATCTGGACCCTCGAAAATGTTCAACACATACACTTTAATGACCTGGTGCCATATAGTATAGAGTATCAGAACCACGGTTTCACCACCATGTTGTCAAAGTCTTTGGATGGCTGAATAAAGTGCGTAGTTAACTTAAAAGGATATAAGAAGCTTACTTATTGCAGTGGCGTCGTTTGTACTGCGCAGGGTATACCTATGCTTATTTTAAATCCAATATTGTTGTAATAAGTGTAAACCCACTTCATAAATTAATAGAAATTTGCACTTAAAATGGCCTACTTTAAACGCCTTGCGTAGTAAAAAAAAAAAATTGAATACAACGCTGATTTATTGCAGTATTTTCTCAATGTCGCAGATGAACTGTACAACGAAAACAGACCGGGTCGATGCACAGATGACCAGTATTATATATGTGATGGCAATACGAACAATGCAAATCACATACCAAGATGAATAATGAATTGCTGAGCGACTACATATTTTACGCACAAAAACGATATTTAAGTGTAACAATACACTCGACACTCAATCAACACTAACTAATTTGTAGTTACGTACATTATTATCATTTATTTTATCACTACCTAAAAGATATAACATTATTTCTTAAAACACTTATAAAAAAAATATCTATTCAGCTAAATATAATAATGTTCTCGATTAAAGGTATACCAAGTGTCAAGTTAAAGTACAGATAGTATGTTAAAACACTTCATTAGACGTTGTGATATGGGAGGAAGATCCAACGGTCCCTTGAACAGGTTTCCACGTAGAGTCATCGCCAGTACGCTTCCATCTTAAAAATACGTAATTTAAGTTATTTTGGTGAAAAACGTCAAAAAATACGCAAGGGCAGTGGGCGGCCGTAGTATAAAAAATAAAAATCAAGACTATTTTCAGTTTTTTCGCATGCAATCCGTTTCAGCAACCTGTCTGACGATGTGTGAAATGTTTCAAAGTCGAAAAATAAAATCCTTCACTACGAAAACTTGCAAAACATTATTTTTCAAAAAAAGTGGTTTTACCGTACTTAGGTGGTTTAAATTTGGATTTTCAGCAATTTTCTGATATGGGAGGATGGTCCAATGATCCCTTGTACAGGTATCCACGTATTTAGAGTCATCGCCAGTACGCTTCCATCTTAAAAATACGTATATTTAGATTTTTAGGTGAAAAACGTCAATAAATAAACAGGGGCCGTGGGCGGCCGTAATATAAAAAGAAATATCGACTATTTGGTGTTTTTTTGCACGTAAACTGTTTTACGGACCTGTCCGACGATGCGTGTAAATTTTCAGAATCGAAAATTAAATCCTTCACCACGATAACTTGCAAACTTATTTTAAAATATAATACCCATCCTACGGTTAATAATATTTGAATTCAACACTTGTCTAATTCTAGTATTATACTTAATATTATTATATAATAAAAGATATACAATATACTATATAAATCAATAATAAATATAACTGTCTATGTCCTATGATATAATAATTTTTTATTGTAAATATTTAGTTTAAATAGACAGCTATTGGAGCTGAACTATTAAAATTACAACATTATAAAGATTAATTTTCTAATTTTTAGTTTGTAATAGTACAACTAAAATTAATTAATATTACTCAAAAAATGATGTATTAGTATTTTATAGATCGCAGACTGCTTAGTTAATCCATGTTTTTTTTTTTTTAGACATTCTATACTCCTAAGTATAGCTGTTAGCTGTATTGACCAAGACTCATAGCCTGATTGGACAAATTCGGTTTACCATGTTTCCGAGTTTTAATATCAACAGCATGGCAAAAAAAGGCAGGCCAATTTAAGCTCAAACTATTATCAATTTTTCAGGCCAATCAATTTATAAATTGGGTCTAATTATTCTACAATATTGGATTTTTAAAAAGCAAATATATACCCAGCACGGTACAAATGAAGACACTGCAATAGGTAAGGTTATTATTTCGGTATAAGTCAACTGCACACTTTATTCGGCCACGCAAAGACCTTAGTGGCATGGTGTTAAGCTGTAAAAGCACCGCGGTTAAAGACGCCGCCCGACTACAATACCCCAAATATTACAGTGATAGTGGCACTTTACAACAGCTGCGTAAATTGTTCACAGGTTGGCTTTGTGGTGGTCAACGGCAATACCAATTAAATTACAGTTCGGTGAGGCCACAGACACAGTCAGGATACATATAATAATATAATATTTATATATATTATATGGATATTGTTCAGTATCGTCGTGCTACCACAATTACACATCGTCACTGCAGTACTCAAACATCTACTGACCATCGGTGGTGTGTTTCCGTAACCTCATATTATTTGATATTTGATATTTGATTTATTTCTATTTTTTTTTTTTATTTTTACAATATATCTTGGTGAGACGTCTCCTGCACCAATACATTGTATTTTAGTACGATCGCAAAATACCTTTTGCGATTTGGATCGGCTTATTATTTTTACGCGTCTCCCATTGCGTTCGGCCGTTCGTCAGCCTCAGCTTGAGTTGCAACGCGAAAACGTTGTACATCACTGGGCCGTTATTATAATGAGGTGCGTCCGAGTGGGCCACCACGTCGCCGCCACCTATTCGGTGCTAAACGCTCCAGTACGTCTTTAATATTTTTATCATTGTTGTCCGGCCTTTTCGCCGGTGTTTCGATCGCCTCAAGCAACTTCACTACCACTTGTCGTTACGTTTGTACGCACAATGCATCGTTTCGTCACCATCAAGCAGTCGGTCGCATTGCTCCGTAACGAATATTTTTTGAGCTGTCGTAAATCAGTAACGTTTGCATTATTGCTGTGATGGTGTCATCGAGGCACAATCGCTGTCTACTTCGGTACGGCTGACCACCGTGTCGCTGTCACCACCGGACCGCGCGATTCTAAAAGGCGGGTGTTCGGCTGTCCGCAATGCAGATGGGGTCTAACGCGACTCTATCGGAGCGTGCGACACTCGTGAACTCGTCACACGACGGGGTGCCGAAGAACGTACGCTGGTGATTTGTCGTCAAACTCTGTAGTGCATCCTCTTTTTCATACTCACGATCCTGAATCACCACATGCGAAGGTTTCAACGGAGTAACATAATTTTACGTAGGTCGTCGGTTCGTCAACAGTGAAATTGTATCTTTGTGTAATTCCATGCTGTTTAAGTTAACGCTGCGAAAAACTTAATAAATTATAACGATAATTAAATTCTTATTATAATAATTATAATAATTAGAATATTAATAGTTAAAAAAAATATGTCGTATTCCTATGTTCATTATAACCTGTATTTAAATATAATAGTAAAAAACTATATTAAACTTATTAAATATTATGTTGTTTATGTTTTAAATTAATATTAACATACTATGTACTAACATATGTATACTTTTATTTGCAAAAAAAAAAGGTGAATGAATAATACCATTGATTTCTTTTTGATTTTAAAATTTTGGCGGAACATTATTTATAGCTGTGTAGTGCTTATATACAAATCAATTGGATGCCGTTACCAGCCAATAACCCACTAACAATTTGATTGTGATTGCTGCTGAACAATGTCTTCTACTGTGGTTCTGATAAACTATACGATATGGCACCAGGTCGTTAAAATCTATGTGTCCTGCGTCGTTGAACGTTTTCGTGTGTCCGGATATGTTGACATCCGTATTCCTAGATTTATAATTCAGTTGTAGGTTCTCACAAAGTATGTAGAAAAAAACAAATTCATACACATTTTTTGAAATGTTTAATAATGAAAAATATGTCTTTTTGATGATACTATAAAATTTATGTTAGAAATTATTATAGGTATTATATTATCATTAATATGTTGCTCTACGCATAAATGTAATCAAATTGTCTGTACAATGCGCCGTACAAGACGAGTAATGTAATACACGTCATAAAGTATAACTATTATATATATTATATTTATATATATATTTATTTGGTCATTTTAGCTTTAAATATAAGTTTTATTAGCTAATGATACTTACTAAACAATATAAATTATGTACTATTCATTCATTACCATGGACACCTGTTAGCGGTTTGAAAAAAAACTAATTTTATGTATTTGTAAGAGCGTAAAAATGTGTTAGATTTGAGAAACATGTGTGCAATAGCGGAAAAAAATTCTTTAATGCCCCTGGGGATGAATCTTGACATAAGCCTTTATAGGTGACAGGTATTTTTGATGGAGGTATACCTACTTGTGTATTTTCCTCTCGAACAATTTGCAAATTTTCGGACGATTAAGTTTTTTTGCAATAATTTCAATAATTAGGTACTTGTGAATAGGACATCACTGATTAACCAATAATAATTGTTATTGATTTATATGTTATGTATTTTTTTTCAATTGAAACTCGAATACCTTAGTACAGTTCTAGAATGGACTACCAAAAAATATTGTTCATAATCGAATAATGTTAGGAATTAAACGCCCGTTTATTGGTTCATGGTTATTTATTTTTGTTGAATTCCCATATTCGTAAATCAAGCAGATTATGAAGTAGCAGAGATTAAGTGTGGAAATATTTCAATTATATTTCTACAAGAGAAAAAAAAAGAGAAGTAGTTAGTATATCATTGGAGTAAATTATAAGAGAAAGATAGTTTTACATAGCTAAAATATTATATGTACGTATACTTATAGAAAAAAACACGTTGAGATGACAGTCGGTGCAATGCCAGAATACTCCGACTATTTCCCCATTGACTGTGCCGGAGGTATCAATCAGTACAATGCAGGAATACTCTAACTATGCACTATTAACTGATATTAATACCGTTCGATAAGTTTTTAGGGATGTCATTCACCTTCAATGCGCAAGTCTGCCCGGGTGGGTCTTGCTGTAGCAAGATCAGGTGAAAGACTGTTGACCTGTGGTGGGTCGTACGGCCTTTTATACTCGTGACGGAACAGCAAAGTACAATCGGGGATAAAGATACAAAAATTTAATAATATAATAATAGGTATGCAAATAATAAACTAATTAAAAAATATATAATAACAATAGTATGTCATGCGATTCAAATTATAATAGTAATAAAAATGACAATATATAAATAATGATTATCAATAACAAGGTATTATATAATATTTAATAAGAATAATAACAATATGATTATAATAAGTATATTAAATATGGTTTAAACATATAGGTATTGTTTAAAATGTTTAAATATAAAGAAATTTAGATATTTTTTTTTTAAATATTGAAAACAAATAAAAAGTTATAAATATTTATTAATTGAAAAAAACAAGAGTTACTTAAAACAAATACTACACATCTATACATATTTATAAAATACTTATACATTAAAATATAGCACGGTGTTTACATTAACTTAATAAAATAATTATTTCCGATAACATAGTCATCTCGCTATTGTTTATTTGTGGAATATAATAATATATTATGATAGTTATAATTTTAATATTATCATAATAACATTATAATATTTAATTAAATTATTTTTAAGTGGAAAATTGACTCTAGTGCCTAATTAGGTTGTGTTCTCTAATTTCTATTCTCTATTCTTAATACTATAATAATTACTTGTAGATGAATAATTTATATTAGAACATACAATAACATTCAAACAGCGTCGTGGATGTACGACGATTGCAGAAACTTAAGTAAACATAAAAACGTATTGAACTACAATATTTAATTAATTGAATAATTCAATTAATCCATACGTTTCAACATTATAATTCATACGTTTATATGACTACAAGAGAAAGATATACAATTTAGCACATATTTTTGTAATAAGTGAAGAAAATTTAATTATGTATTAATTTTCACCTAGTTATCATTGTATAATGAATGACTTATTTCAGAATTAAGGGTATATTATAAATAGTTTTTCAATACAACATATTTTTTAAGAGTAGATTATTTTTGCTTTTAAATACAATGCTAAGTTCAAATATTTATTAAGTGTTATAACTTATAAGTATAAGGAACAAAAATATATCTTTTGTTTCATTTAAAAATGAATTCATCGAAATATTTGTTTAATAATAAACATAAGATTTTACAAAATATATTTTAAACTTTTTATGAAGAGCATTGACAAAAAACTACAACATATAACATTATTTAGTTAGTGTATTATTTTATAATATTAGTATTATTAATGATATTAATAATTAAGCATTTATCATAAATTATAATATAAATATGAATAAATACATTACGTTTTATATTATATCTATAGCCAATATACGATAATTAGAAATAATATTAATTACTAAACACCAAAGTACTATAAAATATTAAATAGGTATATAGCCAGTGGCGTGACAAGGGTATAGCCAAGTGTGCCTCACTCTGCTCCGAATTTAAATTTTTGCATAAATTTATATCAAGGGATATGGACACTGTAGGTCATAATATCGACGTATATTTTAGCGGATGGTAAGAAAAGAAAAAATACCGTAAACGGCATATACGCGCATTCAATTTGTGCTTTTTCACACCTATGTATCATTTATTACATATATATGACCAATGCGGGCTAATACCAAACTCGGTTTAGAAAAGTTTTCCATGACGTCACTAATTTTAACCACGATGTGACCTATACAATTCAGTTATACCTTATACCTAACATGAAGTGATTCAGAAGAAACTTGACAAGCTTTAATATTATTAAAATTAATACAAATTAACACTGTACAGAAATAAAGCCACATAATAAATTAATTGTCAGTTATTCTATTATTTAAGTATATGAGACTTTAATTACTAATATTACAGGCTTGTGATTTTAATATAATATGTTTATTATTAAAAATATTAATACTTATTATTTTAAATTGATTTCTTACACACAAACATTGCCATTTATTAAAATACATAAAAAAATAATTGGTCGACTAAACATAGTCAAATAAAAACACGTTATCACGGTGACCCTGATTTTAATATTATATTTTGTCGTAGATATATAATACATGTATTATCAAAACAGTAACTTTAAATACAGACTCGTTGTCATATTCAAATTATCTTTATATATATATACTGTAGAATCCACTTATTTGGTACACCACATAACAGGGACAATAATAATAAGGAAAGATTGGCATAGTCCGGACATTTATCGGTTTGTTAGTTATTCGGTTAATATGGCCAATGTGTCACAATTAAGCGGATTCTACTGTATATATATATATATATATATATATATTATAATGCAATATTATAACCAGTACACGCAACACTTAAGAAAATAATAATAATTTATGTACACATGCAGATCCTTAATCACCGAAAGCAACCAATTATAGCATATCATGTCAGTAAGGATAGCGGCAATGGTGAAATGGACAGCGGACAGTAGTACTGACGAGTCAGACAGCGGACAGCGGTAAACGATTAATAGTTGAGGCGCGTTCGAGTGATTTGGTTGGAATATAACTTTCAGCTGTACCGATCAAGAATATCCGGTTACGATGTTGATACGTGGACATCGACGGCGACCGGATGCAGACATTATATTATAGACATATATTAAAGACATAGCTTTAACCATTGACATAACTGACGAGGCGATAATTATTATCCATTACCAGAACCTGTGGGATGATGTACTTGCTGCCTCGTATTTTCTATCATCGGATATCGATGTCCGAGTTATGGCGCCGGTGATCGCCGAATCCGTAGCTCTTTAATCGCATATTAATCACCACTTTCATCGCGGACAATAACATCACACACCGCATCTGTTTGCCGTCCGTTACTATCGTTACGCACCGTAAAAAAAAAAAAACATTCGCAATATTCTTCCACCTCCGACCGGCCAAAACTCAAAGTAATATTATATTTCAAGGTGACTAGTGCCGTATACTAAATATTCTTTTTAACCTTGTCCCGTCCGCGTACACTGTGTTAAGCCATAGATTTTTTAGTTTCAGTTATATCTAATTTTCGTTAGTCATAATTTGTTGTATATGTATTTAATAAGATTTAATTAGATAAAGCACTCGGAGAGTACCGTAAGTAAAGAATGGAAAAACAAACGACTCAATGTAATAGCGAGTTAAGCAATGTCTCGACTCCGGATACTACCAAAATACGTAAGTCATCAGGATATATTTTATAAACTTAGTATTGTATAATATCGAAAGAACGATCGCATAATAAAAAAATATTATTAGAATTAATATCCAGAATAAAGTATAAACATGGTACGACATTCTACACAAATTTTCTAAAACTTAGAGATGACAGCGAATACAATTTATATGATTTTTAAATCGTTAATATACTAGTCATAAGTACCTAGCCTAGTTACTTAGATTTAATTAAATCATAATATCAATACAATCATCAAAAGTATTTATCTTAATATGTTTGTCTTATCACTATACTTATTGTTGAAAAAACACAAAAAAAACTTAATATGTAATTCGATATTAAAATAAATATGGTTTCTGATTTCAGCATTACAAAGTAGAAGCACACCGACGGCGTTGTCGAACAAGAACTGTTGCCCGGATTCAATGCGGTGCACGATCAAAGGTTAGGTTCGAAACGTATGCGCGAGGTTCAATGATCATCAACGGCCATCACTAGCAGGACGTACAACCCGACGATGACGATGTGCGATTTACCGATCTGCCGGCAGCCATGTCAGTCACGCAACACAGCGTAGTGGTGTGCGAGCCCTACCCGTCTGTCACCGAGTAACGGACAATTTTCGTAGCGATCGGTAATTCACTGAAGTACACCGTGTGCAGGAGAGCGTCGCCTCGACCCGACGGACCGTCCCCACCGACGAATTATTGCCGGTGTATCGCGATGGCTGGTGACATGTCTGTGCGTCTCGACCCGTTGTTGTCTCCGAATGAAAAATCAATACGACCTGTCGAAAACGATCACTAACCTGCCGGTGGCATCCGCAAAAATGCAGGATCGCAAGAATTGCATAAAAACACTGTTGTTGGTTGACAGTTGTTCGACCGTTTATTAAGTTATAACATATTATAATATTGTCAATTGAATCAACAATCTGTTTTTTTTTTTTTAATATTATGTCTTATAATCATATAATATATATGTCACATTGTCATAACATTAATAGACCGTGTACTTGAGGGTAATCGAAATACTTGGTATTGTGCTGTTACTTATCTGTGTGATTAACGATAATTATGTTATATTAACTCAAAAAGTTGAAGAGGTCCCTGATTAGTGAGTTCTAGTGTATGCTTGGTATGTAGGTAAGTGTATGTATGTCAATACTATAATTTAGGTACCTACTAATGTGATTTAAACTGTTTCAATAAACGTATAGTTCAATCAAAATAAGTGAAATATTATAATTAAAAAAAAAAAAAACAAATAATAATACAGTACAAATCAAAGTCGTTCTTTAAAAATATTATACCTAAACTGGCTGATAAGGATGATAAACGTAGGTACATGCTGGCTAACCTAACCTAACCTAATGCATCCTTCTTATTAATACGTAAATTTAGATTTTAAAGTGAAAAACGTCAATAAATGAACAGGGGCCGTGGGCGGCCGTAGTATAAAAAAAAGAAATATCGATTATTTTGTGATTTTTTGCGTGCAATCCGTTTCGGCAACCCTTCTGACAATGCGTATAGAGTTTCGGAATCGAAAAATAAATCCTTCACTGCGAAAAATTGCGTACGAGTATTTTTCAAAAAAGTAGTTTTTACCATACTTTGTATGGCCGTAGTATAAACAAAAAATCTAGATTACATACCTTTCTTCGAAGTTTGCGGTGATGATTCATGTACTAGGCAAATCTTTCATGGATACTGTTCGTCAAAAACCCGTTGAATAATAGGATAATGTCAGTGGCCGAGCTCTCTGCCGGTACGAACAATTGAACTGAATCTTTGACTGGATACCGCCGAACGTCCTCAAAATTCTTTACTATTAATTTGTTAGATCGACTTGTTGCTGGCAGTGAATTTCATTATCGTAGAAATCTACAATATTGTATACAAAATTAAACGTTTTCTGTGTTTTTAATTAATAAAATAAGTGTTCTGTTATATGCTATCATTAGTATATACGTTTATGTATGTATAAATATAATTTGTTTAATATTACTGATGACCGTATTAACATTATTATTGTAAAATAAAAATTAAGCTTATTTCTGAGAAATAAGTTTTAATAAAAACATTTATAAAGTTTACGTAAACAATATAAAAAAATTAGTAGTTTCCTAGATTTTTATTGGAATGGCGTTTTATCGAATTATATTTTCATATAGGTATATAAGATAAAATGCTTTCCTTCACACATGGGGCTGAAATAATATGTTTAAATTCTGCAATATAATATAATTTTAGTTCATATTATGTCGTCACTGTTGGATCGATTTAAGCGGAATTTTCGTGAACTATAGCTAATTCATATTTGTCTGCAAAACCATTTTTACTTATTTTCATAATTTTATTATTATACGAATCGGGTATATAAGCGTAGACGTCTACAAACATGTTGATTAGTGAAATACTTCACTCACGATATACATTATTAGTATTAATATTTAATACTTATATAATAGAATACAAGACATTAATAGTATAAAAACTCTGCCCACTGGTGTTCCAAAGCAAAAAACGAATGATATGTGATGTGTGGTTGATTTAAAAATAATATTATAATATGGTAAATTGATAGATCTCCATAAATGTGAATTTTATATTACATTTGATGTTTGTACAATTTATGCGTTTTTAAATGAAAAGGTAAAACCAAAAATAATCAGTAATCACATAATCATCTACGTCATTGCATATTATTTTAATTAATTAAAAATCGTCGATAATTTTTCGAAATTAAAATACTTTGCTAAATAAACAAACAACAACGTAAAAACATTGGCGTTGTCATGATGTTACATTTACGTTGCCAATCAATCGATCGAAAATAGCTCACAAATGATATAATAATATTATATTATACTAGCATATCCGTCTCGGCTCCGCCCATGAAACTTATATAACTTCTATAACTTAATAATTAAATAACTAATTCCATACTTACATTTTAGTATAAGCGAAACTTATGTATCAGAGAACTTTTCCCATCGAGTGGTTTTTGCTTACTAAACCTAAGATAATAAAATTGTTGAAATCGTAACATGGTATAGAAAGTATTTTAAGTTTCAGAACAATTATTAATATCTACTCGCTGATAAAACACACACAAAAGAAAAAGGTCAGGTTACAGGTAGCTGGAAACCCGCAGACCGTCATAATAATACATTTAGGTATACAATTTATACGTTATTTTTAGTTAATAATAACTAATTATTTATTTACTTTATTGGACTAAATTTATGCCTAAAACCTTCTCTGTGATGTCCTCTTTAAAAAATTTAAAAAATACTGCACGACGATTGAATAGTTTCGGGGTTTCTCCCGAACATACAACCAAACGCTATCGATTTATATATTAAATATAGATATTTATTAGGTACGAATATTATTATCTAGAGTATTTATTAGACTTTAATTTGTATTTAAATTTTTACACCAATTATGACCATTATACAATTATGATATTTCACATGGACATGCAATTAGTATTCTGCGTCTTATACATACTAAATAGTACTAACAGTAGGGTTTTTCGTTATTATAAATTGTTAATTATTAAAAATTGCTATAAATTGGCACGAGTCAGCCAGAAGAAGTTATTAAAACACCGGATATCGAGACCGAGTAGTTGGTCGACAGAAATAATGTTCAACTGTCCCTCGTTCAAGACGCCGTAGAAAGCGATGACGTACTATTTAGTATATAATACTATAGTACTATATAGTACTATTTACTAACAGTAGAGTTTTTCGTTATTCGATTGTTGTAATCTGTAATTCATTGTTAACAATTTAGAAATAATTGAAAATTTCTATTAATCAAAGATTGTTATCAAGAGTACAGTATTCGGTTGTTGAAATAGTTTTATAACACTAATCAATTAATTGAAATAATTAAACAGCCATTCTACTCGTAAATTATAGGTATGTGTATAATGAATATTTGTTAATTGAGATATATATGGGTAATCTATTTTAAAGATAAACACATATTTTATCAACAAAAATTATGTTTTTATTATTTTATTAACATCTTCTTATAAGTTTTTTACTATTTTGAATAAAAACATTATTATTATCATTTTTATTTCATACTCCAAACTTCTGGAGCAGAATATTTTCTAAAATAAAAATTGAAAAAAAATAATAGTTGTATTCCTGTTCTTATACTCAATATTTTTTTCCAAAATATATAATCACCTAAAATTCTATTTACAAACACTGAAAAAAATCAAAATATACGTACTAATATACGATCAACCTTGTATGCATATAACTAAATAGTAGATAATATATAATAGTCGTTAATATAATTAAGTCGGATGGTTGGTATCTTTGAGGTAATGAAATGACCAAGTAGTAGGTATGATGTTTTCATTTTTTTTACCAATAAATAAGTTTTATAATTCATTTTGCACGTGATTTGTTTATTCCACTGTTTTACAGGTGTCAATAATAAAAAGAGATAAAGTAAATAATTGGACTAGATGAGGTAAGTTATATACTAAAAATGTATTAAGTGGTGTATAGGTGTGTATTAAGTT
The DNA here is from genome assembly GCF_003676215.2 of Rhopalosiphum maidis. NCBI lineage: Eukaryota > Metazoa > Arthropoda > Insecta > Hemiptera > Aphididae > Rhopalosiphum > Rhopalosiphum maidis. The sequence goes on along the minus strand of NC_040877.1, from coordinate 53,464,815 downwards.
AATATAAGGTATAACATGCAATTTTTTGAACATATAAGTAAAAAAAAAAAAAATTGAATAATTATATTATATTATTATATTATACCTATGCATTTTTAAATGAAAGGATAAAAAAATAAATAATCACAAAATCATTTACGTTACATTAAGGTGTCCAGGAATTTTCGATGGGGATGATATATATGTTTTAAGAAAATACCGGATTTAATAAAATAAAAATATAAATCATATAAAAAAAACTTTAAATTCTTAATTATAATTAAATTAACTCAAAAAAAAAAAAAAAAATTGATGAGTGTATTACTTTTTTGAATTCAAATTAATAATTAAATATATTTTCAAATTATGTTCATTAAAATTAAATCTTTTAGTACCTAAAATATGTTTGTACAAAGAAAAAATACATTCTATTTCTACTACACTAGTTATTAGTACATATTAAAAAAACTCAATAATTTAGGCCTTATATCTAAATAAACATCTGCATAGAAAATACAGCAATAACCATGTTTCCGACCTTTTAATAAAAGGTTTTAAAAACAAAAGTCGCATTATAAAATTAAATACGTAGCCAGAGAATGAGAGAACATAAAGTATATAATTATAATAAATATAATTTATAAGCAATAAATTATTACTAATAATCAATTGCAATGATTTTATAACTAGTAACAACTCTAATGTCAAATAATTTGTTTTTCGAAAGTCAGAATGAAAATAGCCAATATGGGGAGATAATCCCCATGATAACTAGATAATCTAACTTAATATACATATTAGGTTAAGAAATTCAAAATCGTCGGTGATTTTTCGAAATTAAAATATTGTGCTAAATAAACAAACAACAACGATATCAAAACATTCGCATTGTTATGATGTTATATTTTCGTTGCCAATCAATCGATCGGAAATAGCTCACAGATAATATAAAATAATGATATTAATAATAAAATATTATTGTTCAGTCCTTGGGAATAACCGACGTACGAACGCGAATAATATATTAAACTCACTGACATTACATAACTACCTAAGTTAAAGTTTGTTAAGTTAATTTAGGTATTATTAAAGTTATTTAAAATATTTACATGTTCAATTACAAAATAAAACACCTAAAAGTACAGTACAAAAATTATTATCGTCGTTTTAAAACATTATTTATATATACTGGCCGATTAGATTGGTAAACGTAGGTACTTGCTGGCTAGCAATACAAACAACTCAATAACCATCGTAATATTCAAAATTCTCGGCGACGAGGTTCATTTGCATTTCAATAGTCCTTGACGTTTTACATCATTTGTTTCTCTCCATAAAGTCACATATTAATATTATACACAAAATGGCTCTTTACACAGTACTCTATTTTATAAAATTCGACTTAATTAATGACGGCTTTGGCATCATCCCCGAAGACGATGTATCTATTCAATTGGTACTTGTTATAAATATTATTCAAAAAATGATGCTACTACGCGTGGAGAACAACAGAGGTAGATTTGACACACACACGTCGTCCGAAGTTATTATTGTTGAAGTCTTACAAATTGTTACGAGTCAGCCAGAAGACGTCGTTATTAATACACAGGAGATTGACACAGTGGAGTTGGTCAACAAAGAAATTGTTCAACTGCCACTGGTTCAAGACGTCGTAGTAAGTGATGACGTGGACCACCCGGTGGTGGTAGAGGAGTTGGGTAAGGAAGTGACGACTATGTCGATCGAGGACAGACGGCGGTGATCACGTGGATGGAAGACATATATACAATGTGAGCTTCAACGGAAACTGTCGCAAATATTCACGAACAAACTCATTTCGAGCTCAACGAGTTCGAGCACTGCGACAACTGCAGCCACGACCATTGCCGAGGAAACATCTTCACTGTTCTCATCATGACGGCTGCGTCGCGATCCGTCGTCGTCCACGCTCAACGGGTAAAGATCTATCCGCTTTTCCGTAGTCGCCCAGCCGGCTTCAGAGCGGAAACCAAATACATTCACGACGGAAATACCAGACCATCCGGAATACAGCCAGCGATTGGAACTGCAGTGATTACGATTGTGCTGTTCTACGCGCCGTTGTCCAGTTCGAATATATATTATTGACTCGATGACCTGTCTCGTCGATGTATACCTATAACCGCCTGGATCCTGTTCCTCCCGCGGCAGCGTATGTTTACATCCACCGTATACAACTGAATTATAGGTCACATCATGGTTGAAATCAGTAACGGTTCGGACAGTGTTTCTACACCGAGTTTGGAACCAGGTGCTTATAAGACATGTGAAAAATGTTACGTGTACGTGTCTTAACATTTTAAAATTTATTATTCGTACACATTATAATTAATTAAAAACAAAACACAAATAATAATAACATTATATTTAAATTATTTTAATTTTATCTATAAATATCGATAAAATAGATTTGTGTGAGGAGCAACACGGTGTGATGAGCCGTGGTAGGTCGATGGCGTAATAGTTTATGTCACCATGTTATATTGTCCGCTCACGGCCGATCGATTGTGGCTAAAGTAGTTACAGCTCGTCTTGAATCAGTTTTGGCACTAGCTGTGCGGTGATAGTGGACTGTAATTCATATAGCTTTTATGAGACACGGAATGGAAGGAGAATATGGAGTACAGAAAATATTATAAATCGTATACCGAAATAAGAATTGTATCGAGAATACAAACAATTCCGAAAGTAATAACAAAATATTAATAAGTTGTCGTGATAAGATGTAATGATAATGAATAATGAAAAATATTCAAAACTTAATGATATTAACAATTTACAATATTATGATAATATATTTAAAAGGTTAGGTTAGTGATTATCTTACATCAATATTATAGGTAAGGTCGATTTGTGTCATAATCTATAGTAATCGTTAGTTTTTCATATTGACTTCATTTTTATTGTGTATTTGCAAATTTCTTGGTGGTGACAGATGTATTGTGTACGCGAAATTGTTGAAGTGCATCACTAGGCCATAAAACTATTTCTGGTCTGTGTTTTGAAAAATAGGAACCGTTGTTAATTTACAATTTTTAAAGTTAAAAAGAGTCCTGGAAAACCTTTAGAAGTTATAAAGAAGAACAATAGTCGAAGATTATACTTACTACTAAACTTAAAAAAATTGTTAGTCGTTTCTAATATCTTTATAATATGTTGTCCTTGATTGAGTCTATAGCGACTGTAGACTCTACAGTAGTACAGCTAGTCTACACACATTCTCAATTTAGGTGTTTGGACCAATAACACATTCTTCGAGGCGGAAGTATATAATATAAAATGATAACACATTATAAACATAATAAAATACATTTATACATATTAATTATTATTATATAATATATTTACCTCTGTAAAGAAATAATGTATAGTGTATATCTATTAAGCTATTACAATTACATCAACCATTTACCTGATATTACCATAATATACTATAATACTAGATATATATAGCATTATAGCGATAATTTATTCAAATAAAATTATAAAAACAATAAAGTATCCACTGTTTATTTTGTAGTCATTTAAAAATTAGTACGAGTAGGTACTTGAAACTTTACAAGTACCTACTCGTATATTATTATGCATACAATGACATTTTAAAATGCAATATTTTGTCAAAAATTAATCCAACCTACTATATAATATAAGTATTTATATTATTAGATAGGTACTATGTATGTTACATACATATATAATAATGTCTAAGATAGTAAATTAAATTACTTTAATTATAACTACACCTATTATATAATAATAATAAGTTGATAAACGATACACTCCGTCGTTGGTTAGATTTTTTTTTACTGTACTCATATACGATGATTGTTTTTATATCATATAATTTAATTCAAATTTAAAAAATCCATTACAGTGACAATTAAGGGCGGAAACATAGGTCCTAAACGGGGAGAGGGGAAATTTATGGGGTAATTATAAGGGCATACATTTAACAAAAAATAACAAATAATATATAATTGGATACCAATTGCCCACATTGATCCCCATTGTATCTCCTTAGTGACACCTCTAGATGCATATCTAATACAGTATAGTATAGACTGTAGTCACACTGCAGAGTGGTGACCCATATCACTTGCCAACCTTTTTAATATTTAATATTAATTATTTAAATATATTTTTACTTGAAATTAAACATTTTTGAATTAGTGAAAAACAAATATATTTATTTAAATGTTTATTAATCAGTATTAAATATTTTGATTATAATTAAAAAATATATAGATTTTTTCAATGATGTACACATATTTTATTTTAAATAATTTAACTGCAATCGATTTTAAATATTTATACAATCGTATTGATTGATAACTGTTGTGTGGGTAATTTAGCCAGCAAAATATTATTTTATTTATATATTTATATTTATGTTTTATATTATAAATTATAATATAAAACATGAATAACTATAGTTTACAATTATGTCTATAGCCAACAAACAAACAAATAAATAATACTGACAAATTAATAAAGGAATTATGAAAATTCTTAACTGGGACATCAGTGTTTCATTAATTATTGTTATTAACGCGTACATTACGGACATTTGTCAATTTTTTTAATTGGTAAAAAGCGCTTTTTTCAAGATTTATCCCTAGGGGCACTAAAGAATTTTCTTCCGCTATTGCACACGTGTTTCTCAAGTCTAACACATTTTTACGCTCTTAAAAATACATAAAATTAGTTTTTTTTCAAACCGCCAACAGCTGTCCATGGTAATGAATTATTAATAAATAATTGATATTGTTTAGTAACTATCTATAACTAATAACACTTGTATTTAAAGCTAAAATAATCAAATAAATATTAGTATGATAGTATGTAATAGTATGTACTCGTTAAAATAATTATGTACACGAGATATTTATTTTAACAATTAATATAATTATTATAAAATTTTATTATCATTTATAAATTTTTATACTACCAATTTTCTTCAATATTCATTCAATAACTACTTTGTATAATATATATATTACGTATATATGATGACTGATATAGCATCGGCCGTCATCCGAAGTGTAAAACATTACCGTCTTGGCAGCGTTAACGTAAATAGCGTGGAATTACAGTGCCGCTATTGACGAATCGAGGACGAGCGACGTATGTAAAATTGTGGTACTCAGGAGAAACCTCCGCACACGGTGACTGCAGCGATGCAGGATCGGGAGTACGAAAAGGAGGAGGCACTACAGAGTTTGGCGACAGATCACCAGCGTACATTCTCCGGTACCCTGTCGTGTGACGAGTTCAATAGGGTGTCGCACGTTCGTATATAGACGCGTTAGACCCCCTCTGCATATGGTGGACAGCCAAACGACACAGGTCTTTTACAATCACACGGCCTGTCGGGGAAGGCGACACGGTGGCCAGCGGTACCGGAGTGGACAGCGATGCTGTCTCGATGACATCAACACAGCAGTCATGGCAATCGTTACTGATTTACGACAGCTCAAGCGGTAGAGAAGTTGGCGTGCGGCGATGGAACATCCGGCGAAAAAGACAACAATGATAAAAATATTAAAAACGTACTGAAGCGTTTAACACCGAGTTGGTTGTCGCGAAGTGGTGACACACTCGGACGCACGTTAATATAAAAACGGCCACGTGGTGTACGACATTTACGCGTCGCAACGCGAGCGGAGGCTGACGAACGGCCTCACGCAATCGGAGACGCATAAAAATAATACAACGACCGATAAAGAAGCTATTTAAGGATATAAAGGTGTTTTGTGATCGTACAAAAATACCATGTCGGTGTAGGACGTAAGAAACGTTTCACCAAGATATATTGTAAAAATAAAAAAAAAAATATATAAATAAATCAAATATAATGTGATATGGGATTATGAAAACTCATAACCAAAGGTCAGCAGGTTTTTGAGTACTGCAGTGCCGGTACTCAACGATATCAATATAAATAAATATATCCTGACTGTGGCTGTGGCCTCATCGGCTTGTAATTTGGTTTGGATTGCCATTGACCACTGGCCTGTGAACAATTTTCGCCGCCGTCGTAACGTGCCACTATCACTGTAATATTTGGTACTCTAGTCGGATGGCGTCTGTAACCGCGGCGCTTTTACAGCTAACCACCATGCCACCAAAGTCTTTGGGTGACCGAATAAAGTACGTAGTTGACTTAGACCCACATAAGAACCTTACGATTGCAGTGGCGTCATTTGTACCGTGCTGGGTATACATTTACTTATTTAAAATCCCATGTTGTAGTAATTAGGCTCACTTCATAAATTGATTAGCTTGAAAAATTGATAGTAATTTGCGCTTAAAGTGACCTGATTTATACGCCATGCGTAATAAAAAAAATTAAATGACGCCACTGACTTATTGAAGCATTTTCTCAATGTCGCAGTCGTCCTTTCCGACGATAACACACGAGATCGATGCACAGACCACCACCAGTATATATGTGATGGTAATGCAAATATTGAAAATTACATACAAAGATGAATAGTGAATTGTTGGGCGGCTACGCAATTTACGCACCAAAACGATATATGATTTTAAGCTTACCAATAAACTCGTAACTCAATCAACACTAACTAATTTTTGTTATGTTTATGATAGATTTATTTTTTCAATATTTATAAAACGGAATACTACACCGAGTGACAAGTTAAAGTGCCGATAGTATGTTAAAACACTTCGATTAGACATTGTAATATTATACTATTTTCATTAGTGTGTTGCTCTACGCATAAATGTAGTGAAATTGTGTGTATAATGCATCGGTCCAGCCGAGTAATGCGATACACATAATGTATATTATTATTAAATTTATATTATTTGATTGAATAATAATATAATATACAATATCATTATATGAATAATGATTCATTGTAGTTTCAAATATCGGCATTATTCGTAATAAATAGTTACTATCAATGATTTGAAAATACAGAAAATCAACCACTGCACCGGTTCCGAGCAGGATAATATTCACACCCCGTCGGTTGGATCCATTCGCCGCCGATGTGACACATCAGCATCGTATCCGAAAACTCTCGATCGGCTGATATTATTTTCTTACCAAATCACCCTGCACAGTCTTTGCCATTAATATAACACTATCGGGGACACGGTTGTCGTCTGTGATTCTACACTTTTATAGTCGCTTACCCCTGTTTACAGTCTGACTCACCAGTCCCGCTTACTGTCGCAGTCGTGATAATTTATATTTGGTTGCTTTTGGCGATTAGGGATATAACTGATATAATTTGAATACGACGATAAATCTACATTTAAAATTACTGTTTTGATAATTGAAATATTATATTACATAGTACACGTATCTTTAGTAATCTAGTAATTAGTATTATTTTTAGACGCAATTGATAAACTCCCGATGAGATAACAAACACTTAGCTGTGAAATGGTAATGTTGAATAGCGATTGATGGACTGGTTCTAAGTAAATCGTTGTAACCTTATACGCAAGTGGAAATAATGGAAACGACCTGCAGCTTGTTTGATTGTCGTATGCCAACGTTTGGAAGGTAAATTTAACTATATATTAAATTATATTGGGATAAATAGCTGGACTCGTCTCTTTATAAAACGTTACATCTATTTTTCATTTTTAATGTATGCGAACATGTTGAACATTGTTATTATTTTGCTAATCCTGTAATCGTGTGTAATATTAATAGTTTTTACTTTTGCCTGCTTAATATTCTGAAAAGATTGAATATCAATTATCTATGAATATTATTTTTTAAATAATTACAGTATCTATTTAATAATATTTTTAATTGAACTAAATTAAATTGTAGATTATTGAACTTTTATTTAGTGATATAGAGAAAATATAAATAAAATTATTAAGTATTATAACTTAATAAAAAAAAAATAAATAATAATAATTATAATAATAATTAATTATTTTTACTTTTATGCTTATGCGCATATTATAATATTGAATGACTGGACATAACTCTTTCTAAAAAAACCTGTCTGGAATAGATTAATAATAATATTGTACGTCTGCAGGTATATAAAGTTATTAATAATTATGAACATTTACAATGAATTCATTATTTTATGATTAAAATTTAGCATATTAATAAAATATAAAAACGCTTTAAGGGTCTTAGATTTTTATATAAGAAAAGATTTTTAAATTTAAAATTGAAATTATATCCTATATACAAGCTATAATATTATTATATTATTATTGTCGTGAACAATAAGTACGGTGTAATATTAATTTTGCACGTGATTTGTTTATACTATTTACTGTTTTAATGGTTTTATAAAGTAAATAATTAGATTAGAATATGAGGTAAGTTTCAAACTTAAAACGGATTAAGTGTAAGATTAGGCATAACATGAAATTATTTGAACATAAAAGTAAAATAAAAACGTGCATACAAACATAATACCGGCACCTACTAAAGCATTTTTTTTAAATGGATTTATCCATAACATTTATGTGTTTTTTAATATCTACCAAAAGATAGACTTTTTATTATCATTATTATTATGATTATTAAAATAAATATTTAAAATGTATGCTTCAAGGCATAATAAACAAATGATATACATACACAAGATGGATGAAAATACAACAATGATATAATATGTATACGGGGAGTGAACCTATCCAGTAATTAAATCAAACGTTAATGGTTTTTACAAAAAGTTTAATAAATAAATTTTATTAGATATTATTTAAAGTATTATTAAAAATTCAACAATTGAACTATGAAACGATAAATTATTAATGATTAATTCCCTTACATTCAACATATTATGTATTGCAACGTTAAGCAGTGATTGATCTATATTTAATTTAATATATAATAGTTCATCAATGAATTTATAAATAAAACTCCTATGATTTTGAAGTGTTTATATTAGCTTATTAATTTTAAATAATGAACTATATTAAAATTCGTTATATATTAACGAAAAGATTAAAGTGATCATTTCTAAACTGCTATGTACAACATCGCACAATTATTATAATGGAATAAATATGAATATTATATAAGTATTATTTCAAGCCTAATCACAAAGTTATCACTTTTATAACGCAATTTGTGATGTTTAAAATTAAATTCAATAAGCAATTCTTATAATGTTTTCCGTTGTACTTTTCTTCATATCATCCAGCCATCTTCACGGACCACGGTTAACTCGTTTCATGTTAACCAAAATAAAGATAAATATAATAATAAACATTTATTTCGTTTCTTTAATTAATTATTGTTGACTAAACGTTATTTATAGAAAAGATATTTTATTTTTACGAATAATGTATAAGCCACTATGTTGGTATACCGTATAAATTTCTACAACTTTGACAAAGATATGTGAAAATTAAAATCAAATTATGGTTTTAATAAATAAAACAGGATTAATATTTCAACTATTTTTATACTTCCAAAATATTTTGTACTTATTAGAAACATACAAATCCAACAAACACGTTGTACCTACAAATTATAAATGGGTATAAAGAGAATAGCCACTCCAAACGTCAAAGATGATATTGTTACGTTTTATTAAATAATAAGACATATGTTAAAAACAGTAAAGTTTTATAATGAATTTAAAATTGTACACACAGTCGGGTCGTGCAGAGGTTTATCCTGTTATGTTCAACGATTTTATGGTCGTAATCTTATTACCCTAGGTTATGTATACATTCGTATAGGTACATATAAAATGCAGATAGAATGCTATCCTTCACAATTATATTCTTTCATAATTATTATAGGAATCGGGTATACACGCGTAGACGTTTAATATCACATAAGCATCTACGTCATTACATTTTAGGTTAAGAAATTAAAAATCGTTAGTAATTTTTCGATATTTATATATATTGCTAAATAAACAAACAACAACATCATATTTTATTTTGACTATATCCAACATACGATTTTAATATTGTTATGCCTTATGCCTAAATAAACTTATAATTTAATCTGCTTCGTGTTTTCTTAGTAAATATTCTAGTGAAAACAAGGTTTATATTTATTTGCAAAGTAATACTACACAGACATAGTACAGTAATAGATACACAATGTAATATGCAAATATTGTAACACAAAAACAGTCATCATTCTTCTTATAATCTATAATTAATAATTAGTGAATTGTTTTAATGCAATTGCATGTATTCTAATTTAGTGTGATCCATTGAAATCGCGTGCACTTACGTACGAGCACTGCTCATTTAAATATTACGGCATAAGAAAATTCACAGGCCCTATTAAACATACTGACTATTTATTTAGTTTTACTTAATAAAAATATTTCTGACCTTATTTAAGTCAATGCAATTGATTATGTGGGTGTAGTGGCTCAGATGTCAGCAACGCTGAAGATGGTACATTATCGTGCTACCTTAGTAATAACGTATGCGTTAAATCGGTAGTGGATATTATATTATGATTTGGAAACTCTAGATAACTTACCTCGGGATTATTCTGATGAAGTTCCGAACGATGAGTTTATTTTCGCAGCGAACGATGCAGACTAAGTACGGTGCAGTAGTATATAATACTACTAGACAGTACTAACTTGACTATTAATTTATTATTATAGTTTATATATTTATTGAATTTACATATAATTTATTGATGTTCTACAGTTAATAAAATATCTTACAACTATTGTTTGTCAATGGCATAGCATAATCACAACCCGAACGACTAGATTACATAAATATACAATATAAATAAATGCCGTACCACACGGGTGACGAAACAGAATAATATTAATAATAAAAACAAATGACAAACAAAAACATTTATGTACGACCTGATAATAACTGATGGCAGGCGTTGGTGAGGACGGTGGCTGTTGTTTCCGTTGTCTCGGCACATTGCTGGAACACCGAGCAGGGACCGACCAGACGGCCACAATACACCGAACGTCGGTTGTCCAACACGGGTCAACGACCGCGTATACGTACGGAAGTTTTATACAGCATAAACCTTGTATCGCGGAAACAAGATTAAAACAGTTGAATGCGATAGATTGGATTCCGACGTTAAACTGTATAATAGAACGAAAACAAGAATCGATCGTGTTCGCGCTCCGCTGGATAAACGAAAAGCATTTGGACGAGAACGGCTTTGGTCGCACTGCGAGAATTCGTACGGGCGATGGCACGAAGCGAAAAAGGCTTTTTGCTTGACGCAAATGCCCGAAAACATAAGATCGTATACACGGAAGTTGTGCGGCACGGCGATGACGCAACGGTTTTACGACGACGAACCAAGAAAAAGGGACCGCTACGCTAGACGGACGGTAAAAGATAAGAGACGGGGCGGCGGCGGCGGCGGTGATGGGCATCAGCGGTCATCGGCTAGCCCCCTCCCCCGGTCCCTCCGTAAGGACAAAGTTTACATGGAGTGTAGTCTGCTGTACATCAACAGGGTTGCAAACGTTACGACGTAGGACTTGTCGCCGCACTAAATTTAAATATTATAAGTGTATTTAGTAATAATAATACCTAAGTATGTTTATTTAAAATATATATCGTATTGATTTTCGTAACCCAATGCATTCAGGGTTAGTCACTTTTATTTAAAATAGGAAAATAAATATGTTAAATATAAATATTTATATTCAAACCTTTTCATTTGACTTCTAATATCCCCAGAGATCACGTAATTCACTGCTTTTATTTAACTTGTTCATAAATGATATATAAATTTACCAATTCGCGAGGTATGTCATTATATTATGCCATTATATTATTAAAATCTCCAATAATATTACTAAGAAATAGATAAGTATTAACAAGTTAGGGTCACTCATTTTCGTTTCGTTCTATAATAGTATTTTTATCATACAAATGATATATATTTATTTTTATTTCGAATGGACCAGTTTGAGTGATTTGTGTACCATCTTTACTGGTCAGCTGGCAGAATACATCTTTAACATCAATGTTGACGACACAGACTATAGCTTTACAGGGGTGTGTATATTATATTGTATAGCTATACAAATTGTTCAATATTTTATGATGTTATACTTTTTATTATATTTTAAATTTGATTAGACAAGATATTGTATGATACGCCTATCTCTAATTACAATGTTATAGTATAAAAGTACCTCCTATACAACATGACAAATGAAAATAAATTATTTACAAACGCGATTAAAGATATAGTTAGTACATTGTGATATATCACAGATATAATCTAGTTAATTTAAAAAGAAGTGTAAATTAATCGAGACTGGCCAACTATATGTTCCCGAGGAATACTGTGACTACTAATAAATAATATGTAAAGAAAATTAAAAATGATAAAAAAATATTCATAGACATAATTGTGTTAATATGTCATGTTAAGTATTACAAAAACCGAAAACAGCCCAATTTTGAAAAGCTATATTTTGCTAACGAACTAATGAAATACAATATCTTTTATATTGGTTGAAGTTGAATACAATGTATTTATAAACTTTTGGTATTATAAAGGCTTAACACCAATTTAGTTCAATGTCATATGCAAGTGCCATTGTACACTTACATTTCGGTGAGAGGGATTCTTAATCCATATGAAAATTTTGCAAATTACTGCCCATCCATCCTATTCTACTGCTGCTACACTCTTTAGTACCTATATCTAATTGGTGGTTGCATATTTTTCTTGTAGACTATATTGTAAGTCGTTAATTTTTAATAATAGAATTATTAACTCAAAAATAAAAAAATAAAACAGTATTTCATTGTGTAAGTATAATTTTCAATTGATTCGTATTTAAATAACAAATCAAAGTATATAATATAATTACAGTAATATCCCTCCTTATCCGAGGTTGGGTTCACGATAACAAATTATTGCGTATGACCTAACCTTGCGATTGCGATAACGGTTCAGCGTTATTAAATGAACACTGCAGAAATTTATTTTTGACAATTCTAGATAATTGTTATATAGCTATAGGTATAACACATATACATTATACGTACTTCTACTTACTACTCACTGTCACACAAGGATGAAAAAATTATAATATCGCTGAATGTCTTGTCAACATCAAAAAATCACTTGACGAAATTCAACCCACCACTATAAATGCTTTAATTGTATGAATTAAAAAATTATTAATTGATTTATTAAAAAAAAAAAAAATAAACCTAAACTCCCTTTTTACGTTGATTTATGGTCTGGTTATCCGCGGTTATGTTATCCACGCAGGTTTGCTGGAACGTAACCTCCGCGGATAACGAAAGATTACTGTAAAAAAAATAAAAAAAAATAAATCAAATCATGAAACCTATATAGGATGCCTAAAAGGCTAACAACATTATATTTTGATTATAAAAAACGGTGTAAATGTAGAATACAAAAAACTATTTTCAGAAAACAATCTGGCCATATGGGCTAACGTGAGTAGGTAAAATACGTTTTTATAAATAAAACAATGTATATAAATGAAAAACAAACGATATTTTGAACAACAATAATAAGAAGAAAACAATGATAGTAAAAATGGAAAGCAAAAAAAAAAAAAACATCAGTAGAAACACACGAAACTAGGCGAGGGGGGAAGATACGAGATGGCGATTTGGTGCGGAAAAGCAATGCCTCCGCAACGTTTTCCGTTCACCGCACAATACGACGACCACTAGACAGCAAGGCGAGGCCTGACAGCATCGCTCCGTAGCGGCATTTTGCTTAAGTCAGTTACGCTAGCCGTCCGTCGTCGTCAACGTCCACCATCGTTCCGCAAACGAACAGAAAGCTGCCGAGCGCTCACCAAACCGTCGTAGTGATCGACCGCATCAACGACTGAACTCGCGACACCCGACTGTCTACGAGTGGTCGGAAAACGAGCACAGGCAACATACCACCGCGCACCGTCCATGCTCCGTCACGTATTCCCCCAACCCACTTATCCGATTTCGTTACCGTCGTTCTGCCGATTTCTTCGGTGGTTATGGAGGGGCGTTGTATGCGTGGAGAGTTTCAGAGTCGAAAATTAATTCCTTCACCAAGAAAACTTGCGATCGATTATTTTTCAAAAAAGTGGTTTTACCGTACTTAGGTGGTTTAAATTTCGATTTTCGGCAATTTTCTAATATAGGAGGAAGGTCCGACGGTACCTTGTACAGGTTTCCACATTTTTAGAGTCATCGCGTGTACGCTTCCTTTTTAAAAATACGTAAATATAGATTTTTGGTTAAAAACGTCAAAAAATGAACAGGTGCCGTAGGCGGCCGTAGTATATAAAAAAAATATCGACTATTTGATGTTTTTTTGCGCGTAAACCGTCTTCGGAACCCGTCCGACGATGCCTGCAAAGTTTCAGATTTAAAAATTTAATAAATTATAACGATAATTAAATTCTTATTATAATAATTATAATAATTACAATATTAATAGTTAAAATAAATATGTCGTATTCCTATGTTGATTATAACCTTTATTTAAATATTATAGTAAAAAACTATATTAAACTTATTATATATTCTGTTGTTTATGTTATAACTTAATAGTAACATTCTAAGTACTAACATAGGTATACTTTAATTTGCAAAACAAAAAAAAGGTGAATGAATAAAACCATTGATTTCTGTTTGATTTTAAAATTTTGGCGGAACATTATTTATAGCTGTGTAGTGTTTATATACAAATCACCTGGATCCCGTTACCAGCCAATTACCCACTAACAATTTGATTGTGATTGCTGCTGACCGATGTCTCCTACCGTGGTTCTGATAATCTATACTATATGGCACCAGGTCGTTAAAGTCTATGTGTCCTAAGTCGTTGAACGTTTTTGTTGTATTGTAATCAAATTGCCTGTACAATGCGCCGTACAAGACGAGTAATATGATACACGTCATAATGTATTACTATTATATATATATTTATTTGGTCATTTTAGCTTTAAATATAGGTGTTGTTAGCTATAGATACTTACTAAACAATATAAATTATATATTTATCATTGTTTACCATGGACGCCTGTTGGCGATTTGAAAAAAAGCTAATTTTTTGTATTTTTAATTGCGTAAGAATGTGTTAGACTTGAGAATCATGTTGGCAATAGCGGAAGAAAATTCTTTAGTGCTCCTGGTGATGAATCTTGAAAAAAGCACTTATTACCAATTACAAAAATTGACAAATGTACGTAGTTAACAACAATAATTAATGAAACGCTGATGACCCAATTAGGCATTTTCAAAATGCCATTATTAAATTCACACAAGAACCGGTGCAGGTGCACGAGATCGACGGCGACCGGATACAGACAGTATTATCGACAGCCAACAGGACGATGGTTACACAGTATAAGGACCTGTGTGGTGGCTTTCCGCAGACTACAGAATTCTGTCACTGTAATTTACACGTGCATTCGCTGTCGTCGGAGACAAGCAATAGATAGTTACTATTATTGCCCCATTGACTGCGCCGAAGATATCAATCAGTACAGCTCCGGAATACTTTAACTATTTACTATTGACTGATACTAATACCGACCGATAAGTTTTTGGGGATGTCTTTCACCTTAAATGTGCAAGTCTGCCCGGATGGGTTTTGCTGTAGCAAGATCAGGTGAAAGACTGTTGACCTGTGGTGGGTCGTACGGCCTTTTATACTTGGGTTATCGGGAATCCCGGTTTCTCTGACGGAACCGCAAAGCACAATCGCCGATAACGATACAAAATTTTAATGATATAATAATAGATTAATTAAAAAAAAAATATAATAACAATAGTATGTCATGCGATAAAAATTATAATAATAATAAAAATGACAATATATAAATAATGATTATCAATAACAAGGTATTATATAATAGGTAATAAGAATAATAACAATATGATTATAATAAGTATATTAAATATGGTTTAAACATATAGGTATAGTTTAAAATGTTTAAATAAAAATAAATATAGATTTTTTTTTTAAATATTGAATACGAATAAAAACTTATAAATATTAATTATTTGAAAAAAACAAGAGTTACTTAAAACAAATACTATCCATTTATACATATTTATAAAATACGTATTTATTGAAATATAGCACGGTGTTTACATTAACTTAGTAAAAACAATTATTCCCGATAACATAGTCATCTCTCTATTGTTTATTTGTGGAATATAATAATATATTATTATAATTATAATTTTAATATTATCATAATAACATTTTAATATTTAATTTTAATATTTTTAAGCATATAATTAATTCAATTAATCCATACGTTTAAACATTATAATTCATATGTTTATATGACTACATGAGAAAAATATACAGTTTAGCACATATTTTTGTAATAATTGATGAAAATTTAATTATTGTATTTGACTGATTATGTATTAATTTTCACCTAGTTATCATTGTATAATGTATAACCTATTTCAGAATTACGGGTATTTTATAAATAGTTTTTCAATACAACATATTTTTTATGAGTAAATAATTTTTGCTTTTACATACAATGCTAAGTTCAAATATTGATTAAGTGTTATAACTAACTAAATATATATTTTTTTTCATTTAAAAATGAGTTCATCGAAATATTTCTTTGATAATAAACTTAGGATTTTACAAAATAATTTAAAACTTTTTATGAAGAGCATTGACAAATCTAAGTGAAAAAAACTACAACATATTCCATGGATGATTCTAAAATACGGTTTTTAATATTTGTAAACATTTTACAGAACGGTTTTAAAACTCAATTAAATTAAGTACAATAATAATTATAATTAAAACTGATGTATAGTATATTATTAACAATAATAAGAAATAAACAGTTTAATATATATATAGTTTATAAGTTCATAATATTTATTTAAAGATAACAAATAACAAACATTATTTAGTACTATAAATTAATTAATAGGTATATAGCCAGTGGCCTGGCAAGGGTATAGCCAAGTGTGCCTATAAAATCATCACTCTGCTCCGAATTTAAATTTAGGCATAAATTTAGTTCAAGGGATATGGACACTGCAGTTCATAATATCGACGTATATTTCAGCGGTTGGTAAGAAACGAAAGAATACCGTAAACGGCATAAACGCGCATTCAATTTGTGCTTTTTCACACCTACGTATCATTTATTACATATATGGTCATATATATACGGGCTAATAACAAACTCGGTTTCGAAAAGTTTTCTCTGCCGTCACTAATTTAACCTTATACCTATCATGAAGTGATTCAGAAGAAACTTGACGAGCTTTAATATTATTTAAATTAATACAAATTAACACAGAAATAAAGCCATAGAATAAATTAAATGTCATTAATTATATTATTTAAGTATATGAGACTTTAATTACTTATATTACAGGCTTTTGATTTTAATATAATATTTTGTCGTAGATACATAATACATGCGTTATCAAAACAGTAACTATAAATACAGACTCGTTGTTGTATTCAAATTATCTATTTATATATATACAGTAGAATCCACTTTTTTGGGACACCACATAAAAGGGACAATAATAATAGGGAAAGATTGGCCTAGTTCGGACATGTATCGGTTTGTTAGTTATTCGAAGAATATGCCCAATGTGTCCCTATTAAGCGGATTCTACTGTATATATATATATATATATATTATTATAATGCAATATTATAACCAGTACACGCAACACTAACGAAAATAATAATAATTTATGTACACATGCAGATCCTTAATCACCGAAAGCAACCAATTATAACATATCATGACAGTGAGGCTATCGGCAATGGTTAAATGGACAGCGGACAGTAGTACAGGCGAGTCAGACAGCGGACAGCGGTAAACGATTAATAGTAGAGGCGCGTTCGAGTGATTTGGTTGGAATATAACTTTCAGCTGTACCGATCAAGAATATCCGGTTACGATGTTGATGCGTGGACATCGACGGCGACCGGATGCAGACATAATATTATAGACATGTATTAAAGACATAGCTTTAACCATTGACATAACTGACGAGGCGATAATTATTATCCATTACCAGAACCTGTGGGCTGCTGCCTCGTATTTTCTATGATCGAATATCAATGTCCAAGTTATGTCGCCAGTGATCGCTGAATCCTTAGCACTTTAATCGCATATTAATCAACACTGTCATCGCGGACAATAACATCACACACCGCATCTGTTTGCCGTCCGTTACTATCGTTACGCACAGTAAAAAAAAAAAAAAACGCTCGCAATATTCTTCCACTTCCGACCGGCCAAGACTTAAGAGAATATTATATTTCGAGGTGACTAGTGCCGTATACTAAATATTCTTTTTAAACTTGTCCCGTCCGCGTACACTGTGATATGCCATAGATTATTTGTAGTTTCAGTCATATTTAATTTTCGTTAGTCATTATTTGTTATATATGTATTTAATAAGATAAAGCACTCGGAGAGTACCGTTAGTAAAGAATGGCAAAACAAACGACTCAATGTAATAGCGAGTTAAGAAATGTCTCGACTCCGGACACTACCAAAATACATAAGTCATGAGGATATATTTTATAAACGTAGTGTTGTATAATATCGAAAGAACGATCGCATAATAAAACATTATTATTATAATTAATATTCAGAATAAAGTATAAACATGGTACGACATTCTACACAAATTTTCTACAACTTAGAGATGACGGCGAATAAAATTTATATGATTTTTAAATCGTTAATATACTAGTCATAAGTACCTAGCCTCGTTACTTAGATTTAATTAAATCATAATATCAATACAATCATCAAAAGTATTTAATTTATAACGTTTGTTATCGAAAAAACACAAAAAAAACTTAATATGTCATTCGATATTAAAATAAATATGGTTTCTGATTTCAGCATTACAAAGTAGAAGTACACCGACGGCGTTGTCGAACAAGAACTGTTGCCCGGATTCAATGCGGTGCACGATCAAAGGTTAGGTTCGAAACGGACGCGCGAGGTTCGGTGATCATCAACGGCCATCACTAGCAGGACGTACAACCCGACGATGACGACGTGCGATTTACCGATCTGCTGGCAGTCGTGTCAGTCACACAGCACAGCGTCGTGGTGTGCGAGCCCACCGCGTCTGTCGCCGAGTCACGGGCAATTTTCGTAGCGATCGGCAATTCACCGAAGTACACCGTGTGCGGGAGAGCGTTGCCTCGACCCGACGGACCGTCCCCACCGACGAATTATTGCCGGTGTATCGCGATTGCTGGTGACATGTGTGTGCGTCTCGATCCGTTGTTGTCTCCGAAGGAAAAATCAGTACGACGTGTCGAAAACGATCAGTAACCCGCCAGTGGCATCCGCAAAAATGCAGGATCGCGAGACTTGCATAAGAACACTGTTGTTGGTTGACAGTTGTTCGACCGTTTATTAAGTTAAACATATTATAGAATTGTCAATTGAATCAACAACCTGTTTTTTTTTTTTAATATTATGTGTTATAATCATATAATATAAATGTCACATTGTTACAACAATAATAGACCGTGTACTTGCGGGTAACCGAAAAACTTGGTATTGTGCTATTACTTACCTGTGTGATTAACGACAATTATGATATATTAACTCAAAAAGTTGAAGAGGTCCCTGATTAGTGAGTTCTAGTGTATGCTTGGTGTGTAGGTAAGTGTATGTATGTCAATCATATAATGTAGGTACCTACTAATGTGATTTAAACTGTTTCAATGTACGTAGTAATCAATCGAAAGAAGTGAAATATTAAAATTAAAAAAAAAAAACAATTAAAAGTACAGTACAAATCCAAGTCGTCCTTTAAAAATATTATACCTATACTGGCCGATTAGGATGATAGACGTAGGTACATTCTGGCTAGTAATACAAACATCGCAATAACCGTCGCATGGAAAATGTTCGAAATTCTCGGTGCCTATGACGGATGAAATTTATTTCGAGTTTATTTTCATTTCAACAGTGCTATACGTTTAACATTATTACTACTTTTTCTCCACATTAAGCCACATATTAATATTAATAATAATGTACCTGTCTTATAAAATTCGACTTTATTAATAACGGCTTTAGTGTAATAACGGCTCTATGTTGACCTACTCAATTGGTAAGTGTTATATACATTATTCAAAGCATGATGCCACTATGCACGCAGAACAACAGCCGTAGTAGATCTGACGTACATCACACGTTGTTTGAAGATATTACAATTGTAGAAGTCTTAAAAATTGTCATGAGCCAACAAGAAGACGTCATTATGGAAACACCGGAGATTGACACATTGGAGTTGGTCAACAAAGAACCAATTTTTCGAGTTTTTCGCAAGAGATATTTAAAAAAAGTGACTGCAAAATAGGTTCAATAGTTAGTAGCTCAAATTACCAAAGAGAACACTATATGTATGAATACACCCGAAAACAATTTGTAACCAATGAAAAAAATATACAACCAGATATAGGTATTAAAAAGTGTATTACTGTAGCAGTAGTTTAATGAGCTTGATTGGACTGGAATATGTAAAATGGTCAGAAAAATCAATATTCTGCTTCCTAGAGCCGCAATTTTTTACGTATTTATGTTACGGGCAAAGTAAAAAGTCGATCATTGTGCACTTCGGCCGATTGTGTACATTGCCCAATTTGATTTGATCATCGTAGGTTAAATATTGATTATATTAAAAATTACATAAATCTTACAGGGAAATTAAGTAATCATAAAAAAATCTAAAATAGATGCTATGTAAAATATTTTCATTACAGTATAATTAAAATTATAATGATAATTATATTCTACAAAAATTATGTACTATTATAACACAGAAAATTGTCGTTGTCTAGTCTAGGCATACGCTCCCCGAATTGGTCAGGGACGGCGGGTGGTGACGACGATGGGCTGTATCGTTTGTTGTCGCATCGACTATTGACGAGTGACAACTATGTCGATCGAGGACAGACGGCGATGATGACGTGGGCGGATGACAAAGATACAATGTGAGCTTCAACGGAAACCGTTGCAAATATTAATGAACAAACTCATCTCGAGCTCAAAGAGTTGGAACACTACGACAACAACAGCCACCACCAATGTTGAGGAAGCATCTTCACTGTTCTCCTGGTAACGGCTACGTCGCGTTCCGCCGTCGTCCACGCTCAACGGGTAAAGATCTTTCCGCTTCTCTGTAGTCGACCAGCCGGCTTCAGAGCCGAAATCATGCATTCGCGCCGGAAATAACAGACCATCCGGAATAAAGCCAGTGACTGGAACTGCTGCGACTACGATTGCGCTGTTCTACACTCCGCTGTCCAGTTCGGACATCCATTATTGACTATTGGCTCTATGGACTGTCTCGTCGATGTACACCGATAACCGCCTGCAACCTGTTCCTTCCACGACAGCCTATGTTTACATCCACCGTATAACAGAATTATAGGTCACATCGTGGTCGAATTCAGTGACGGTTCAGACAGTTTTTCTACACAGAGTTTGGTACCAGGTGCGTATAAGACATGTGATAAATGATATGTGTACGTGTCTTACAATTTTTAAATTTATTATTCGTAATTAAATAATTGTATTATTATACAAATACTAATAATAATAATAATATAATAACATTGTTTTTCATTTATTTTTATTTTATCTATAAATATCGATACAATAGATTTGTGTGGAAGCAACCCGGTGTGACGAGCTGTAGTGGGTCGATGCGGTAATAGTATATGTCACCAGGTAATATTGTCGGCTGACAGTCGATCGATTGTGGTTAGTGGTTACTGCACGTTTTGGAACAGTACTGGTACTAGCTGTGCGGTGATAGTAAACTGTAATTTATATAGTTTATGAGAGACGGAATGGAAGGAGAATAGAAAATATTATAAACAGTATACCATAATAAAAAATTGTATTGAGAATATCGAAATTGATAAACAATTCCGATAGTAAAAATAAAATAATAATAAGTAGTCATGATACGTTGTATTGATAGTGATTAATGAATAATGAAAATTATCAAAACAAAATGACAATAACAATTTACAATAATATGATAATATACTTAACCGGTTAGGTTAGGAAATATCTTATATCAATATTATGGGTAAGGTCGATTTTTAATCATTTTAGTTCGATTGCACTCAAGCAAGACTCAAGGCGTAGGTGACATAGGCCCATACAAAGGGCGGAATTTAAAATGTTTGTATTAGAGATTTTTTGAAGTATTTACATGTAAGGTGCCGCAAAACTCAAGTTTGATAGGTGTGTATAAACACTTTAGCGGGCCTGATTGTACTTAGGTTAATTAAGGTAATGGATGAACTGCTATCATTTAAAAATAAGGTAAATATCGAACTACACTCGGATTCAAAAAGCAGTGCAGTTCTGCTCCGCCGTCAGTGTACTAATAATTTGTAATGCTGACATCAGACTATCAGAGTCTAAATAAAACAAAACCATATTTATTTTAATATCGAATAACATACTATGTTCATACTTATGTAACTATACTACCTCGCCGTCATTTTTTTACAATAAGTATCGTGATAAGGCAACCATTATAAATTAAATACTTTTAATGTTGTATTTATATTATGATTTAACTAAATCTAAGTAACGAGGCTAGGTACTTATGATTAATATATTAACGATTTATAAATCATATTAATTTTATTGGCTGTCATATTTAAGGTTTAAAAAATTTGTTTAAAATATCGTGCCATGTTTATACTTTATTCTGGATATTAATTCTAATAATAATTTTTTATTAGGCGGTCGTTATTTCGATATTATACAACACTAAGTTTATAAAATATATTATTCTCATGGAATATATTTTGGTAGTATCAAGACTTTGCTTAACTCGCTAATAAATTGAGTCCAATTCGTGCACCGATTGGCCGACAAATCAATTTACCGTCACCCGATTTTTCGACATACTATATTATGATGAATTATACTTACTAATTAAACTATATCATTTTTTATTGTTTTAAATTATTTTTATAAATCACGATTATTGTTCAAGTTAAATATTAAAACTATAAATTAACATTATAAGCTTCTGTTTTATAAATAAAAATGAAATATTATTGCATTTAAGTGTTCCGAAATGCAAATCGTACCATTTTGTAACCTAAAATTATAATTTAAAATGTTAGAAAAAAATGTATTATTATATATCATAAACGCTTTACCTATCTTTTAAAAATGATAACCTTTTTCCTAATTGTCTATATTTAGTTTTAATATTTTGTGATCCATTGCATTTTTTTTTTGTGCTATAAGGTCAAGCTTGAAGTTTGGTTGTTAGTTATTTAGCTCTTTGATTAAAATAAAAATATTTGGCTTTGTCTACCAACAGCTGTATTAAGAGCTCCATGGCATGTTTCAAGGTGGTATATGGTGCTTGCTCCATCTGTATTAAAATGATTACTCATATTTTTATTAAATAGACAAATATCTGGATCCAAGAATGTTATGGTAAAATAATTTAATTATTTTAGCACACCTAAAATAATAATAATAAAAAAAAGTTTTGCTATGTTAATACAAAGACGACGAACACCTTTTTTAATATTATCGGCAAAAGTTTAATCGTAAGATTTTGAACTGACCAATTTCAAAATCTATTTGGAAACAAGTAGGATTGAACATTAATCCATTTCTCAATGCCGCTTCTTTTATTATTTCAAACGTTCTCAAATATGTCGATGTACTTTTACTGGGCAATAATGCATAAGCCTAAAAAAATATATTTAAACATATATAATTGGTATTTTACTAAATTATAAAATTTATATTATAACTATTAGGGGTATCATCATTCCTATAATAAAGCAGTGTAAGGTATACAATTTGTGTAAACATTTTGGTGCTTAATTTAATGTGCTATCCATAAAAACTGTATTACCAGTTAAAATCCTATGGTACCAAAAAAAACGATTTTCTTATTCGTACCATCACATCCTGTAGGTAATACTATTGTTATTAGTAATAGTATTTATAATTAAATGGTATAAAAAATTTAGAATAAATACCTAAAAAAAATCTTTTTCATCATTAGTTGATCACCAATCACCTTCAACATCTTATTCAGACAGTTTTTTAGGTAACGTTGGCATTAATTTCATATGTTTCCTGTATGCCAAACTTTTTACACTGGTATAAATTGATATAGCATCCTTTACCTTACTTCGGCTTCTGTAGAATCGTAATAACATGAACAACATGATATATAATAAGTTTAATATAGTTACGTAGACTGATACGATGACTGATATAGCAACAGCCGACATCCGACGTGTAAACGATGGTATTTTGCAGCGTTAACGTAAACGGCGTGGAAATACACACAGATATATGTCGCTGTTGACGGTTATGTCTACATCCGGTTGACACCGATGTCACACATCAGCATCGTATCCGAAAAATCTTAATGGCACAGCTGATATTATTTTCTCACCTAATCACCCTGCATAGTATCTACCCATAATATAACACTATCGGGCCGCGGTTGTCGACCGTGACTCTACACTTTAGTGGATCACCGCTGTTTACTGTCTGACAGTCCCGTATACCGTCGCAGTCTGGACAATTTATATTTGGTTGATCTCGGGATTGATGAACAGGTTATAAGTAAATCATTTGACCTTATACGCAAGTGGAAATAATGGAAACGAACTGCAGCTTGTCTGATAGTCGTATGCAAATATTTAAAAGGTATATTTAACTATATATTAAAATATATAATATTGGGATAAATAGATGGACTCTATTTTTTATAATGTATGTTAAAATACAACCTGTCTGACAATGCATGTAAAGTTTCAGAGTAAGAAAAATAAATCATTTACCACGAAAACATGCAAACAATTATTTT
Organism: Rhopalosiphum maidis; assembly: GCF_003676215.2. NCBI lineage: Eukaryota > Metazoa > Arthropoda > Insecta > Hemiptera > Aphididae > Rhopalosiphum > Rhopalosiphum maidis. The sequence continues at coordinate 53,439,969 of NC_040877.1, read as the reverse complement.
TCAAAAAAGTTGTTTTTACCGTACTTAGGTGGTTTTAATTTGGATTTTCGGCAATTTTCTGATATAGGAGGAAGGTCCGACGGTCTTTTGTACAGGTTTCAAGTTTTTAGAGTCATCGCGTGTACGCTTCCATCTTCTTAAAAGTACGTAAATTTAGATTTTAAGGTGAAAAACGTTAATAAATGAACAGAAGTCGTGGGGGGCCGCAATATAAGAAAAAAATATCGACTATTTGGCGTTTTTTTGCGCGTAATCCCGTTTTAGGAACTCGTCCGACGTTGAGTGTAAAGTTTCAGATTCGAAAAATAAATCCTTCACCACGAAAACTTGCAAACCATTATTTTTCAAAAAAGTGGTTTTTACCGTATTTAGGTGGTTTAAATATGGATTTTCGGCAATTTTCTGATATATATGGAGTTCCGACGGTCCCTTGTACAGCATCCCACGTTTTAAGAGACATCGCGTGTAAGCTTCTGTTTTAAAAATACGTAAATTTAGATTTTAAGGTGAAAAACGTTAATAAATGAACAC